>NW_008794951.1:3447364-3462580 GCF_000699145.1 Aptenodytes forsteri
CATCATCACAATCGTTGAGCTCTATACAATCGAAACACTCCCTAACATACAGGGCCACCCCACCGCCTCTCCTTCCTCGCCTGTCCCTTCTGAAGAGTCTTTAGCCATCCATTGCAGCACTCCAATCATGAGAGTCACCCTACCATGTTTCTGTGATGGCGACTAAGTCGTTCTAAGATGCTTAGAAGAGCACCCAAATAATGTAAGTATCCGTAAAAATGCAGCAGCAGTCATAGGAGAGATGGATTTGGAACCTGTTCTGCTTTCTGGACTGTCAGCCAGTTTCCACAAGCTTTTTTGGTACAGGAAGTTATAGGCAGCCAAGCAGTGAAGAGGGACAGGTTTCCAAAACGCTTCAGGAAAGCAGGAATGCTGTTAACATGCGATTCCCTTCCTTTTTAAGTCCCTTTGTGGTAGGCAGGGCATGACCTGCAAGAATTAACTGTATGAGTTTGACTTAATCCCCTTCGCTACTGTATACATTCCAAAGGCACTTATCAATGTGTTTTGATGACAGTACTCCTGTCTACAACACCCAGACAGGTGACAAGCACACTGCAGGTTTCAGTGAGATTCTGCACACAGTAAACACATCCAGAAGACAGTTAAAAAGGAACAGGTAAGTCAAACCCCCAGATTTCTAATTTGCCCACAGACATTGACCTCTGAAGAGATTTACTGAAAGATTATTTATAGTAACATTCACCACGGTTACAGCCATTTTCAAGATTTCAGTCTGTGGGGTGAAGTATGCTTTGCCAGTCTTTCTGCTTTTACAGGAGCAGTATGTTTCTAGGACCCTAGACACATTATTTAAATAAGAATTGTCCACAGAATCACCTACTGCAAAAGGAAAACTAAAAACTGTATCAGTGTTTAGTTAAAACTTCAGTATTTCTGAATTTAGCTAATTTCACAGCTAAACAAAGTTAACAAAATCAAATAAAATTAAATTAATAAAAGAAAAAAAATTAGGAAGGCATTTCATATGGCACTGTTTTTAACAAAAAAAAACAGCTGTGGGTTTTGGGTGGTTCTGCATCATCTAAGCATGTCTACAACACTGCAATCCTCGCAACTACCCTATGGCACCAGAGCCAGAAAATGGAAGTAACCAAACACATCAAACTAGTTTCTCCACCTTTTTTTCCAGAAACCTACTATGACATACAAATCAAACAGCTAATCTCATTCCAAAAAGGTCAGGTTTATGACAGAGACGTTTCACGCCATGCACCTCAAAGCAGCTTTCCTTTCTTTTGACACCCCTTGACGCTATGGGCTGCTCTATGGAAACCTGTTTGTTATGAACATTTTTAAAGACTTCCTTCCCCCCCAGTTGCGGCTGTCTCATACTGCAGAAGGCTGGAGATGCACTGCAGCTCACTGTGCTGATAACAGAGTGCCAAGTTGTTAGTCATAGTAGTAGCAGGGCTAAGTTGCTAATCTTTTTACCTCTGATGGACAATGGGTTCTCTGTATGATTAAAGCACATCAAACGCAGAACTGGCTCCATCACACACACAGTCTTTTAGTATCCAGAGGCCACCAAGTCTACTAAGTCACTGTGATACTTCCCCAAAGTTAGCACTCTGTTCTATTTCAACAATCTAAACCCGAGAGACATGTATATTAAAAAAAAACCTACCTGCACTCACATTTTTTTGATATAAACAACATTTAAATAAGGGTGAAGTGTCATGACAAAACTCAAGTTAATTGTTAAAGTTAATTGTTACCTGAAGACTCTTCAGATACCATCTCTCCCATTGTCTGCATCAGGAGGTGACTGCCAGAACAACATAGTCCATTTTGGGAACTAATCTCACAGACCCTCTAAAGATTTCCCCTTCAGTGACCTCCCCCAGCACCTCTCCTCCTCCTCTCTCCCTCTGAGGATTGAAGGATGGATGCAGTTCACCGCAGCTGCAGTGGGAACCGTGCCCATCAAAAGATCAATCACTTGAATCTTTCCAAGGCTCACAGTAGCCACGCGGAGACCAAGCAGAGACCACCAGGTCAGGAACGGCAGACGCGGTGGTTAGGCCACTTGAGCCTGTGCCCAGAGCTGTGCAGATACAAAATTCCCACTTGCACTTCAGGACATTTTGGTTTGCAACTATCTGAATTTACACGTATCAGAGACTATTTGGAAATACTTCCCTCTCAATTCATGTACTTTTTCCCCCCTTCCCTGTTCATAAAGTTTGTTGGTACAAAGATTTGCTATTTATTTATTTTCTGAGTATGCGGTACTGTTGGCACAGAGTAAGAAAGATCAACTAACAGTGAATAGCTGCCATAGGTGGTATGCTATCCTGATGGTAGATATTGTAAAATTGCTTGTTATTTATATATTTTCAACAGATTCAGGTCTCCTACACTTCTGATCAATTTAAAAAAAAAAAAAAGCACAGGAAGGCACTTTACAACACAGCTCAAGAGTTCATGCTTTTAATCTGAAAGCTAAAATAAGAAGTCTTTGCAGTCTGGGTTAATAAGGACACATGCAACAGGCAAGCGTAACTGTAGTTCAAAGGAAACTGAAGGACAAAGACTGCAGTTTTCATTCAAGCCCCCCTGCCAACAGTCAACAGAAATTCCACTCAGGAGAAGGCTGAATGCTTGAAAGAGTATTTCATTCCACAAATAAGAAAGAATTAAAATGTAAATAAGTATTAATATTGGGGAAAAAAGCATGCATTCTCTTGGGCTAATCAATCCTTTCTCCTTGAGGACAGCCTTACTCGGTAGTCATTGTCTTTTCTGTGTCAGTGGTTTGGTAATGCTGACTTACCCCTGGCTGAAGTCCACCGAAGGTATTCAGGCATGTAGGAAGGTAAATGATGACAAGCTATCAGGATGCAATCGGTCCCAGAGCAGCACAGCAGCGCAGCTGACCTATCCTGATGGTAGATATTGTAAAATTGCTTGTTATTTATATATTTTCAACAGATTCAGGTCTCCTACACTTCTGATCAATTTAAAAAAAAAAAAAAGCACAGGAAGGCACTTTACAACACAGCTCAAGAGTTCATGCTTTTAATCTGAAAGCTAAAATAAGAAGTCTTTGCAGTCTGGGTTAATAAGGACACATGCAACAGGCAAGCGTAACTGTAGTTCAAAGGAAACTGAAGGACAAAGACTGCAGTTTTCATTCAAGCTACTGCCACTACAGTCAACAGAAATTCCACTCAGGAGAAGGCTGAATGCTTGAAAGAGTATTTCATTCCACTCAAATAAGAAAGAATTAAAATGTAAATAAGTATTAATATTGGGGAAAAAAGCATGCATTCTCTTGGGCTAATCAATCCTTTCTCCTTGAGGACAGCCTTACTCGGTAGTCATTGTCTTTTCTGTGTCAGTGGTTTGGTAATGCTGACTTACCCCTGGCTGAAGTCCACCGAAGGTATTCAGGCATGTAGGAAGGTAAATGATGACAAGCTATCAGGATGCAATCGGTCCCAGAGCAGCACAGCAGCGCAGCTGACCTCCAGCTTCCTGCACTCTAGGAACATGTTGTCCTTTCCTCTGTAACCTGAACTGGGGCCAAATCATCTCGCCTGTCTGAGATCAATGGCACCAAATGAGCGAAACAGTTTACTGCTTGCTCAAAAGTTTGACTCTTAGCTTTAAATACATCATCGCCAGGCCTGTTGTGCCCTGAGGCTTCACAGTTTGTTGCAGAATCCCTCCTTTGCTACTGCTTTCCCTGTTTTTAAGACCTGCGGTATGAAGAAATCTTTGATATGGAATATAGAGGTCTTTTTTCTCAAGGCAGTGCAAACCCCTTGCATGGACACCTCTGAGTGGTTTCCGAATGCCTCGTGATGGTTCAGCTCAGCCCTTACAAATGGGTGCACCATTTTCACGCACATTAGCACCAGTTTATTTAATGGTGCAAACCCTTAGGCAGACTAGCTTGGTCCCACACTTCACACAGTGAATAGCAACACTAGTTCCTGCATCTCCTGCTTTCTGTGTAGGAACTGAGGAGAAAATTAACGTTTTACAGGACTGCGGCTTTACAGAGGACCTATTTCCATTGGCCTCATGTGGATGAGGTAAGGAATTACACCAAATCAAAATAAATCAGATATAAAAGAAGAGAGTCTCCATAAAGTTTTAGCTCCTGTTTATGGAGTATTTTGCATAATTAATCACCTTACATGTCACAGGCACATCATTCTAAGCACAGACAAATGGATACAAGGCTCTCCTGTATAACTGATGCAAAAGTACTCATGTTAGGGGTAACAGTGTACCCTAACCCATGTCAGGCCCCGTCAGTTGGGTGAGCTTGTCGAGTTTAAAAAGGTGGGCTGAGTTAACCCATCTGATTTGCCCCAAAGCAGATTAAAGAGCTCTCGCTCATACCACACTGATCACAGAGCTGCAGAGGCGGTAAGAAGCCGGCAGCCATGCTCAGCTGGCACTACCAAATCTAGGACTAGGAGTGTGGCGGCCACTTCAGTGTCTGGGAAAATCATTCGGAGAGAATTGCATTCTGCCCTCACTCAGACCTCCTGCATTTCAAATGGGTACAGTGTGCTTTCCTGCTTTTCTTTGGCAGACCACTGTGCTGCAGTGCTAAGCTACTGCTGTAATCCACCTCAGAGCGAGTATTACACACTTACCACACCACAGCTCCTTGGATGAACAGGGTTAAAGACCACTAGACGTAGCATGAGGTGTCACAAGGCAGACCTGACTGTTAGATTAGCCCAGTCCTGCTTCTGATTCCTGATTTACGATTTTTCCCCTCTTATCCAGTTTTTCCACTGGCACTGTTCAGTGTTTCAACTTCACAAGCAGTCAGCCTTCGTGATTCTCTTCTGCGGAAGTCTGGGGCTCTAAGAGGAATGCTTCTGAGGTTTGTTCAGATGCACAAAAGCTGATCTAGGCTGTTACAGAAGGCAAAGCCCATGTTATGCTCAGTAGCTTTTTTCAGGCATTGTCTCAACCATTTGCTGGACCAAGTACTTCCCAAAGCAGTAGGGCACTATTCTGCAACAGCCTCAGAGAAAGTGGTATAAAATATCTTTATAGCAACATCAGCGAAACAATAAAAAATGCTGGTAGCTCAAAGCATTTAGACATAGGGAAAAAGAGAAGAAAGGAAGGGATTTTACCAAAACCAGAATCTGACGTCTATTACCTATTTGCTAATAATCAGAGGAGCCAGGCTGGTCCCAAGTTCAAGTACCACCCAGAGCTGGTACATCAACCATCCTGGCTGATGCCTGAACCCCAGCAGCAAGGAGAAGCGGAGCATGAGCTCATAGGGAAAAGTAAGAAAAGTAAGAACTCACACTGCAGCCTCCCCCTCAGGTGAAATATTTTTGGAGTTTCATCTCTATCTGTGCACTTGTTTTCAGAAAACTTGAAGGAAGTTAGTATCTCCGAAACCTCCACTACTCTGTCAAGTTTAGTTGAAGGTGGACAGCAGGATCAAAAGTTATTGGGGGCAAGGACAGACAGCTAGCAACCACAGAAGCCTTACTTCCACAGAAAATCAGACTAAAGGTAGTAATATTGCTCCTTATTTGCTTCCACACTATGGAATTTGCCACTCTGTGTGGTCAAATGGCTCCATCTCTGAAAATTTTCAAGGCTCGGGCTCCCGTGCCGTTCACTATTAAAGGGTCTCCCTGCACGAAGTCTCAGAGCACATATGCTTTTGAGATGTCGTGTGAACCATATGACCCAAAAAGGATTTCTTATTTTTAAACTGGGTCATGACTCCAATAACTTTCATATTCCCAGCTGACAAGAACACAGATCTCACAAACAGCAGGGACACCACAGCCTGAGAGCTTTCAGAGGCTGCCATACCAGCACCAGTGACCATCTCCAATGACAGAGCACTCGGATTCCAAGTTACTCGTGTTTAAGCAATGCAGGAGCACTGTCCCATCATTTCAGCAGGGAGAAGGTGCTTTTCTAACGAACATTTATCATTTTCTTTTCCAAAGCTTTGTTTATAACCCAGCCACTGGGTTCTCGCTAGACTGACTTTTACCATGCAAGGAACATAGTTAGGGGGACTATTTTTAAATGAAGACTTAAATAACAGTACTACTTTTAAAGAGAGACTTCAGTATCTCCTTTAACTGACTTCAGACTAGAAATGTGCCAACAAGGCACAAGATTGCATTTACTTTAAACAGGCTACCTCACAAAGGGAATGACTGGTTAGTTTTCTCAAGGTTACTAAGAACATATAGCATTTACATCATTTACAACAGATTTCACACTTGCAGAGCATCTTGTGTTCCAAAGAACCAAAAAAACCCAACAAAAACCCCCAAAACACATTGCAGATTTATAGGCAGCTGAGGCCTAACCGATTCACTTTTGTCACCGAAAAGAGGCCACTTCCTGGGTGATGCATAGCAACAGTCTACACTAACCAAGAACAGTAAGCCTGTTTGTTTATGGCAGTGGAGGGAATTTAAAGCCTGGATTTTAAAACAGAAAGATCACTACTGAACAATGCTTTCCCCGGAGAGATGCCCTCACAACTTGAGGATGCTGTGCAGTCAACACCAAAAATGTGCTAAATCCTGCAGTATACTAAAAGTATGCTTATTCTATATTACAAGGGTTTGATGGTAAAACTATACCTGAGTAGCATTTACTGTCAAAGGAGAGTTTCAGACTAGTTTTAGTCACAGAAATTAAAACAAATTATACCATCAAAATATGGGGACAGGACTGAGCTTCTGCAAACCATGCAAAGTTTGTTCATGTAAGCAGGTGAGGAGTAACTGCACAGTCAATGGAGTATCTGTAAAACTTTAGGGTCATCTTTGTGCATTTTGCCTAACAAAACTACCAAAGTCACAGGTCAATTTGGAACGAAGGCTGAGAAGTGCCAGCCAGGGGTATCTGAGCCTACCTCTGAGGGTCATGTGCACAGAGGGAAGTGCCAAACTTGGGTATTAGGTTTGCGCTGACCATTTGCATGTTTGTAGATTTTCAGTTCTACACATAGCCTGGGATCGGTGTCATTCTAATAATAATCTTCTGTATGGCATATAACAGCTCTAAATTCATCTTCCCTTACTGAAATGCCAGGGCTGAGTCCAATATGCACTTATGAAGGTCAGCATAGGCAAAAAGGTGATGTAGGGAAGTGGAAACAGATTACCAGTGCTTCCCTTAGACCCAGACTCATTCATAGGCAGGTATTTCCCTGCTTAAGGTAAAAAAAAAAAACAGAAAAAGAAAAAAAAAGTGTTCTTGTATTGAAGTCTGCAAGGTAAAAGTACAGTACTTGAATATTGCTTAGATACTGGATTTAACAGAGAACATAATATTGTGAGGTAAGGAAGGAAAGCCAAGGATAACAGTCAGAAGGATATAAAGATCAGTAACTTTTTGTTCACAAACTGATAGAGCGTAAGAGTGAGTCAGGAAAACATTTGATATAGAACATCCCTTCTACACTAGTCCCCTTCTACAGATGCACAACAAAAGCCATATTTCCATGCCGAAACATGCATACAGTACCTCTTAAATCTCTAACATGCCAATCAGGAGCAAAGTGAAAAAAGGAAGACAAAGGAATAAAATTAGGATAAGCACAACATAGAGGACTCACATATTCAGTAAGACTCACTCATATTAATTAACATTTCTTTTAAGAAAAACATTCAAATGTGTTCAGCAAACACAGCATCTTTGTAAAAAAAAAAAAAGTAAACATGATAAAGATAATTCTAATAGCAGAGGGGGAAGAAGCCATGGTTACAAAGCAAATCTGACATCATAAATCATCACCGAAACACAGAGGAAGAATTGTTCATTGACAGCCAGCTCCTACTCCCACAGATGTCAGTAACAGAAGCTGCTGGCGTCAGAAGTGTAGGATTCGGATACGTAAAATGAGAAAAGATGAAACAAAATTATTACAACTGAGATTAAAAATAACACCTTATCCTTCCTCCCATAGCAGAATTCATTTTCTAGTCTGTGCAAACAATTCAGGTGTTGTCTAGTTGAGGAGATGGATGGAGCTAACTCTTCCAAGACTGCCTAGTGTGTCAGGTAAAGGTCTGAACTAGATGTTCTGGTCTCAGGCTTGTACTCCATCCCAGAACCAGAGAAGCCAGCCTTGTGTCCTAGTTTCTCAGTTTTTGAAGCTCCTGAGACTGCCTTACGACTCTTTTCCCCATCACCAACAGGTTCACTGGAAAAGTCATCTTTGGCAATATACTACCTCCATCTGTCAGATCAGTGGGACAGAAGAGGAATCTGATACTGACCTCTGCAATGTGCTGGGTTCCTCTTCATACACAAAACCAGTGTTCATTGCTTCAAAACAAAGCTGGCATTTCTCTACATGCACTGCAGAGCACTCACACCAGGCCCAGGGGTAGCTGAAGGCTTTGGTACACCCCTCTTTCTATCAGTTAGAAAGGTGAATCACTGAATGGAGGCTGATCAGAATATGATGTCTGAGAAAAACTGTGATCAGAATTATCTGCTCCCCTGTTTTCTACAGAACACTGAAATGTCTTGAAGCTCTTTTTTCCCCTCTTCTTTATTCTCCCCCTTTCTAGGTCCCATTGCATGATACCTTTTCTGGTGCTGTCCTAGACACTTCTCTCCTCTGACCACTACCCTGCAAACTGAACAGGCCAGCAAGTAAGCACAAAGCAGAGCCAATCCCTGCAAAGCGGGGCCATACCCTTGTGCTAACTGTGAAAAAATTCTTGGATGACCTTACATGAGTTCCAGTGAGCTCTCAGTATCAGCTTGGGTTTGATTTTCAACAGGTCTCTTTTCTGGACAAGCCTCCGTGACTTACATCATTTCCAGTACCAACCAAATTATGGGCTTTCACACCTAGGCAGCTAGCTCTTCTGAAACACCTTTGCCTTCTCCCATGCCTTCAGAATAAATCACTGAACAGGAGGTGTTTCTCTAAGCTTGGAAAATCACTACTCAGTTGTTGCAATGCTTCTATGAGTTAAAAAAACCTCTCTGTTGTTGAGCCTTTTTTCCATTCAAAGTATTTTTAGCATATCCACTTCCTACGTATTTAGGTAATAAATCCAGTTCCCTTCTTATTTCTAGAAGTGCCAATCAGAAGTTTTAAGCACCCCTTTGGTGAAAGAGTACAGCCTAGTGGCAGGAAAATGAAGGATGGGCTTGTTCCACTTCTCTACTTGCCTGTCAAGACAAAGCTTGACACAGAACTTAACATCACACCAGTTACAACTGAAAGTTACTTTTGAACTAATTACGAAAACTGAATGTTGAAGTAACTGATGTATCGACAGAAAATATTAAAAGGGAAACAGCACAGTAAATGCTTTCTTTTCTTTATTCTTTAGGGCAACAGTATTGCTGTGAGCCTAAGGATATAAAGAAAAAGAGGACTTGTAAGGAATAATTGCTTTTCTTAGACCCACTGATACAGCTGGAAAAAATGATCAAGTTTTCATGCTCAGAATCTCTTTCTCACCTGAGACATTTAATGAGATACCCAATGAAAGGGCTCAGCTTAAAGTTTGACTTCTGGATACATCAGCTACATGAGCTGGTCTAATAAAAGACATTACTTCTCCTGCTGAGGTCCTCTGTTACGATATGGAGAAAGGGCAACGAAGGCTTCTGTGCCACTGGATCTGAGCCCTGTCTGAAAAAGGGAACCTGGGGAGCAGCAGAGGGGAATTCACAGTTTCACTGACCTTTTGCTAGCTTGTGACTTACCAACCAGACTATCACTTGAGGAGGGGGAAGGGGATCTATATAATGCTGCCACACCAAATCACTGCTTTTTTGATAAGATCCCGAAAGCTTCCCATAAATCTGCAGTCCTATGAACTGGGCCACCAGACGATGACAGCTATTCGCTGTCACTCTACTGATGAAGTTCTAATGAAGAGTCGACATCATCAAATTAATTATGTCAGTGAGATGGAAGCTGTGGGGTAGTGGTTGTTTTGTTTTGTTTTTAAATCATTATTACTAAGCTTTCAGGAGAAAGGATCAGCAGGATAATACAAAATGATATAGTAACTTGATATAGTCACTCTCGTGTTGCTGATGCTCCAGGAAAGCAGCAGCACCAGCAACTAGGAAGTTACTGGTTAACCAGAGGAGTCAGAAATAAGAACGAGGATAGTTCTGACACTTCAGACTTAATACCTACTGTGCAAGTTTCTTGTGGTTGCCAGTATGTAGGTCAGGCATAAATGGCAGACACACAGGCTCTGAAAATGACATGGATCTCATTCATCCTGCCTACCACCATGGGGACTGAATGCCTCTATTTGACTGAAGGTTTGCCAATTCTGAACTGTGAGAATTTGATGGAATTGCTATGAAAAAAAAAAGAAATAAAGCTAAAGACACAGAGTCTGAGAGTATACATATATCCCATGATAGTACTTGAACCCACCTTAAAAGTGTAACAACACACTTGTAACAATAGTTTTCAGACTTAAAAAAAAAACCCAACCAAACAAAAAGAAAAAAACCCAAACAACAAAAACCCCAAAACCAACCATCCTAAAACAAAGTCTCTGTAGCCTACTGGTAAGAGAAATAAAGTGGCACTCATGATCATCTGGCTAGTCTTGTCCCAAGCTCCTGCAACAAGCACCTATAACAAAGTACTAGTAACATGAATGCTCTGTACCTGCATCTTCCTCTTGACAGTCTCAAAGGGGAAAGAAAGCGTCTGTGCCACACCAGCTGCTACACAGCCATTTATGAAGTTCTGAAGAGGAGTGAAATGAATTATGGGTTCTCGCCAGATTTTGTCCAGATTGATGTAAACAAAGAATGAGCCTGCAGAAAATGGGACAGCACCTAGAAAGCAAACCAGACAGGTTTATATCAACACACTGTACACTAAGAAAACAGAGCTACTCATCACATAACCTAGAAAGGTGGAACGAGCCACTGCCAGTTTACACCTCATATTGCTCAAACCTGATCAATATTTTGAAGAACTTTATTTTTTAGGTTTGGTTTACCACCAAACACCCATATTGTAGCACCTAGATGTGCTGATAGGGGCATATATTTACATATTAAAATGTGCATGTTGTCAGAATTAACTGCTTTAGTCTCATGACAGGTCCGCTCTTTCTCCAGGTTCTCTCTTTTGTGACAAGCTCTTTCTCCAGTCCAACCCAACCCTAGCAGTTGTACAGGTAAACAGAGTTGCCTCTTCAGTCAAGCTGATGAGGGATACTTCTGTCCTCTTTTGCTTATTTCATGCTCTCATCAATTTTATAGTGAGATTATACATTATTATGCATTTTTTATAATGTCATATTGTGAAAAAGTGGACTCAAAGTTAAATGGCAGCTTTAAAAGCTATAGAGAGTAAATAAATAATTAAAAAGCCATTTCATGTAAAGAGAGAATACCACTAATCTTCACTTTTCACATCAATTATACATTACTGCTGATACTGGGTTCACTGAACAGCTAGGGAGACACTCTCACACTTAGATAGGAATTAGGAACACTGTGTGTATATATATTTTTTTTTTTAAAGGGTTAAATGGTGGATATCTTGTATCCGAGCACAACTAGATCATCTATAAAAGGAGAAGAGTATTTTGTTGAACACTTAACCATACATAAAATGCTACGCACTTGGTCATAATTTGAAGCAATAAAGCTGCAGCAGAGGTAATCAGTATTGTCGTGCCTTGTAAATCTACATACCTTCCACAGAAGAACATTACTATTTGCTTTTGAAATCAAGTGAGCAAATGAACGCACTACATAGCTGCAATAAACATTGTGCATTGAGGTGATTTTTCCCCAATATTATTTTACCTAATATAGCTGGTGAAACGCCACGGTAGAGTGCAAGGAGTCCTTCTTGATGATAAATTTTGTAAAAAGCATGAAGAATTCCTTCGTAAGATGGTTCCAGTCGGTTCTGCACAATGAGCCGTGTTTTAATTACGTCAGTGGGGTAAGTCACGATGGTTGCAACCATGCCAGCCAGACTTCCTGCCATGATGGCTCTCCAGTGGGAAATATGACCCAACTCATCCGTGAAAAGTATAACAAGTCTAGAGTAAATACATAAAAGATGTACTATGAATGACAGTATGAACAAAACACATGAAAAACTAAGGCAAATTATTCTTGATGTAATTGTTCTTCTGCCCACAAGCCCCTTCAGCAGCAGGAGTTGAAACTTTAACGTGTATTTCATCCAAGACCTTACTATATATAGCACCACACAAGCATCAGAACCTCTGTGAAACAGAACATGTGAATGGGCAAACATGAGCAGAGTCAAAAAAACATGCCTAAGAGCCCAAAGAGATTTTGGGTAAATCCACACTGCACAGATGTGCAGAAATGCAAAAGTTATAGTTAACAGCTAAGTCAGGGACTGGAATATGTAACTGCAAATGCAATTTGCTTTGATTTTAGTGTTACTGAGCTAAAATACTTCCAGTACCTGAAAGAGCTTTTTTAGAGGCAGCTTGCATAGCTCTACCTGCACCACAGTTCCCAGCACAGCCTAAGCTCACATAGCTCAAGTTGTGGTACTGTGCTGGAGGTCCAGAGCACCAATTCAACAATGAAAAAATCTTCAAAGATACGGAGACTAATGGTTCAAATGATTTACTTGTTTGCTTTGCAAGAGACTTTTAAAGTAATTTTTGACCACAGAAGCCTCATTTACACTTCCATCTACAGGATGGAAATTACCATGACTTAAAACATGCCTGCAAGAAATTCTCTGATCATCAGTTAGAGACATTGGTCCAACCCCCCAGTCAAAGTTATCATGTAAGAAGAAATACATAGATAATGTCACCACAGGCCTTCTGAGAACTGAAACTTCCTCTGTTGCTTATGTTGGGACAGAAAGGTCCACAGGAGTACTTCTCTAGAGAAGACTTATGTCTGGGCACTATTATGCTCAGGAGGTTAAGTCTAAATTTGAAATTTTGAAATTGAAGCACAGAGTTTTAAAGGCTAACCTACAGCTCATGCATTTGTGATGCACAGAAGGACTTTTCTATGTACGCAGGGCACTCCTGCATCAGGGAGAAGTGTCATGGAGGCAGCAAGAAGCAAGTAAAAAGGCTTGAGAGGAGAATCTTAGCTGGAAGTAAAGAAACTTATTATTCTGTTTTGGAAGCATTAACTAAACTGCCTAAACAGCAGATTTACATTTAAACTACACGGTGTTACCATATCCAGAACAAAATAATTTGTAAAGATTTACAAGTCACTGCTTGCTCAGTTGATGTTTTTTCACATGACCGTGCATTTTCTACTGCATGACAGATCCCTGCATCTACTTGTCTCGTCCCCTGGAGAGAGCCCAGACCAGAAAGACTAGCCAAGCAGAATCGAAAGGGCATAAACTTTTTTTCCTATGTGTCTTGTACAGTCCCTAAAGCAACACAGCCTGATTTTCCTGTGTGTACACAAATGCGTGGGGAGGGTGGTGGGGTGTCTCTAGGCACTACCCAGATAACATTTAAAACTGCCACGGAAAGACAGAGTCTGTGCACAGTAACCGCAGGCGGAGTGCAGAGTCAGCTAAACCCCCCCTTCCCCAGCCAGCTCCCCCTGCACCGCCATTCCCGGGGCTGCTGTGCTCAGCCCAGGTCCTCCTGCAATTGGCATTACTATTTACTTAAGTCACTGTGTAACAATGCTCTTTTTGTGTTTCTTGCCTTTATATACACCATTCTCCCACTAGAAAATACATTTAAAAAATCCCCAAATAATGTATCAAGAAATATGTGTAGGCAGCTTTTGTTTAATTTCCTGGTAGCCTACTTCCACTTGTAATTCAAAAGAACACCCTGTGCAAACTAGAGACAAACTATAGCCTTGCAAAGGGAATATACTGTTTCAAGCTGAACAAACAATGCAGTTAGTTATTTTGCTCAAAATCAACTTGTTTATACTGGTGCAACACGCTGGCTCTTCTGGGAACCTTAAATTACATTTAAATCACTGTTTCTGCCTTCCCACTGCCAGCATCCCTCCCCTCGTTTGACCACCGTGTGCATTACAAGCAGAAGGACACAATGAAGCTGCCCAGTTCCAGTGTCGCTCCATCTACCATTTCCCGGAAGGCGCAGGCAGAGCCGGGAGGATGACTCTTGCTCAGCCAGACGAGTGACAAACCCCAGCAGGCTGCACAGCGTCAGCCCGGGCGAGAGCCGCAGCAGGCCGGATTGGCCAGCGCCGGCTGAGCCCATGCTTCTCCCCACCCAGCACGGCCCATGAACTGGAACAACCCATCACCCAGCTGGGCGGAAATGTCAAGTGCATACCATACACACAGCTGACCTTAATGAAAAGAAGAAAGAAAGAAACCCAACCCCCAAAGAGGCAAAACATGCTGGTGCGTGCCAACAGTCACGCACTCCTTTCAAAGGCTAGAAGATACTGGCAGCAAAAGGGAATCCTAGGGAAGAGCAGAGGGCAGAGCTCAGTCAGCACCGCTGCATGTTGATCCTGCTGCAGTCCTTCCAGTGCTTACCTGAATTTACTGTCTGTATTATCGAAAACAAGATCTTAAAACA
This sequence comes from Aptenodytes forsteri, assembly GCF_000699145.1. NCBI lineage: Eukaryota > Metazoa > Chordata > Aves > Sphenisciformes > Spheniscidae > Aptenodytes > Aptenodytes forsteri. The sequence goes on from NW_008794951.1 coordinate 3,461,911, forward strand.
AATGTCACATATCGACTTCAAAACTGATCAAATTTGCATAAAAACCGCTGCATAATAGGGTAAAAGATTTGAATAATGATTTTGTTCTTACTTTCTTTGATACAGACAATATAAATACTTAAAAGTGTATAAATGAATAAAATAAATTGGTTGCAAAGAACAGATGTCACAGTCACATTTGTAGGTAGCACTGTAACTTCATTTCTAAAGGAATCTGGCTAGGCAGAAGAGATTTAACAGACAATCAACCCTTCACCATTTGAAGCACACCTCTGACTTTACAAGCAGTTGCTGGCATATCACCAGGCCCTAAGAGTTGCTACACGCTGAATGAACTAAATAAATGAAGTTATTAGCCAGGATACATGTCTTTGGGAAGAGGGGACACACAACCAGCCAGCCAGCTGAGACAGAGACATTAAAGTGCCCCTACGGACTAAGCTCTCCGCTTTCCACCCCCTCCTCTTCTGTAATAGACGCGAAAGGCCGGAGCGAGAGCGCAGCCGTCCCAGCGGAGCCCCGTCCCGGCCGGGGCCGGAGCCGCTCGCTTACCGGCGGGAGGCGGCGAGCTGCAGCGCGCTGTAGGGGAAGAGGCGCAGGCAGGCGGTGAGGTTCCCCTTCCAGAGGGCCCGCACGCCCTCGGCGCGGCACAGGCTTTGCCCGGCGCCGC
>NW_008794951.1:3463009-3493709 GCF_000699145.1 Aptenodytes forsteri
CGCCCCCGCTCCCGCCCCGGCTGCGCTGTCTCAAGGCGGAAGGGAAAACCCGGGGCCGGGCGGAGCGGCCCGCTGGGTCCCAGGGCCGCCCTGCATGGCTTCCTCAGCGCACGGCGCTCCCGAAAGGGGCTGCGTGCTCTCCGCGCTGCGGCCCAGGTGCGTTAGGTTGGTTTGCGCCGATAGCCTGCCGGCATCGGTACCCTCTGCAAACTGCCGCAGGCCAGCGAGCCTGGGTCCCGGACGGGCCTCTGCGAAGGCAGCCAGAACGGCGGGGAACCCGGAGTGCTCGCTGCTCCTGCTTGTATTTAAATTCACGTAGTATCACGTTATTTCCATTTATGTAGCATTAAAGAAAAAGCCCTCACAACAGTGACCTAGGTGCATTCAGGATACTTCCCTTTGTCTTTAAAATTAAACATATTTCCACAGAGATCAAAAGCGTCCATTGGTTTCTGTTTACTTCCTGCACTATTAGCCAAAAATACTGCTGCCTGAACAGTGAGTTCTGCTTCTGAAGCCCGGTGCGTTGACGCTGAAAGTGAGGAACCAAGTGAACATCGTTAATAAGATTTATGAGGTCAATTAGTTCAGGCTTTGTTGATGTGCTACCAGAGAAAAGGGGAAAAAGGCATGGGGAGGGGAGAGAAGAAAGTGGAAAGGAGATACAGGTAGTGACCAGGATCTATGGAGCGAGGAGATACAGCCAGTAAGAAGGCAGTAGCAGTGATTTGCTCCAAAACAGGATGTCTGCTCTGTTTCTTGTAATTAAAAAAACCAAACCAACAAACAAAAAACCCAAACTGAAACCTTAATTAGTCTACATTCAGTACCTTTTTACAGTGCATCCAACTAAACAGTATTAAGAAGATGCCCCTTAGCCCACCTTTGGCAAGAATGCTCTGCTGTCGATCCAACAGAGAATTCCCAAATCAATAAAAGAGCTAAAAGACATCTCTCTAGTTGCCAGGAACTCAACTATTTATGGTGTTGTATCTCCTTGGTGGGAAAGTGTTTAATCACCTGGGAGGGGAAAAAACTATTTAAAGGAAAAATTCAAAACAAGAATAAATGGGTATAAACATGCTATATATTAATACTGCTTGGAAACAGAAGACTTCTAACCATAAAAGGGTGATATTTCTTCCAGGGGTTTGCCTTTCGTGCTCGTCTGCACAGGAGAAACCTCAGCTTAAGATTCTTCCTGAGCACAGTTTTTTTCCATCCAGTCTTCCCATTTCCATTACTCATTTTTGGTCAAGTTTTTACATACTTGTTCTGGCTGATAAAATGAATGAGCAGATGACCTCGGCCCTCCACAGCACAATCCAATCCATGGAGAACTTCAACAAAGTTCAGCAAAGACAAGTGTAAGGTCTTGCACCTGGAAAACATAATCCAGGAGTGCAGCACAGGCTGGGACCTACCCGGCTGAGGAGCAGCTCTGTGGAAAGGGATCTGGGGGTCCTGGTGGACAAGCAGCTTGATATGAGTGAACAGCGTGCTGCTGCAGCAAAGAAAGCCAACAGGATGCCGAGTTGCATCAACAAGAGCATCACCAGCAGAGATAAAGAAGTCATTATCCCACTCTACTCAGCGCTTATCAGGCCACACCTGGAATACTGTGTTCAGTTTTGGTCCCTGCTATGCAAAAAAGATGTGGACAGGCTGGAGAGGGTCCAGAGAAGGGCCACAAAGATGATCAAAGGACTGGGAAGCCTGCCATATGAGGAAAGGCTGAGAGAACTGGGTTTGCTCAGCCTTGAGAAAAGAAGGCTTAGGGGAGACCTTATCACCATGTTCCAGTATTTAAAGGGTGGCTACATGGAAGGTGGAGACTCCCTTTTTTCAAGGAGTCATGCAGAAAAGATGAGGGGTAATGGGTACAAGTTACTCCTGGGGAGATTCCGAGTGGACGCAAAGGGAAAATTTTTCACAGTGAGAACAATCAGCCATTGGAATAATCTCCCTGGGGAAGTGGCAGATTCCCCAACACGGGACGCTTTTAAGATTCGGCTGGACGGGGTGCTGGGCCATCTTGTCTAGACTGTGCTTTTGCCAAGGAAGGTTGGACCAGATGATCCTTGAGGTCCCTTCCAACCTGGTATTCTGTGATTCTATGAAGATGGTGGTTGGTGTGAGTTAGTCTATTGTTATTTTTTCTCCTGTGTAAAGGGACCTGCCAAATTAAAAACAGTCATTAAAAAAAAAAAAATAAAAAATGGATGTCACTAGCAGGATCTAAGATTACTAAAAATGAATACTTTAAATTGCACCTTCTCTTCACCATTTCTGCCTGCCCAATCAAGTTTACATTGTTTATGTCCTACTTAGTTTTCTGTATCTCACAAGCTATCACTGCAAAAACAACCAGAGCAAGTGAATCCTCTGAAGGAACTGATTTTCTTTTGTCTTTTTTGTTATTCATACAAAGCTACATTTTTATTACAGTTGAAGACTGAATTTCATTGAACATACATTTTATGCAGTCGAGTCCTTTCTAAGAACTATTCTGAACATAACTTATTTCCTAGAAGATCACTGTGTATTTCTTTATACTTTGTCTTGCATAATTGCAGTTAATAAAGAACAACGTACACTGACTTGAAAGTAGCTACTAGTTAATTCTTTAATCATTCCTACATTTACATCATCTTGCATTACTATACACCTTTTAATCAATCATGCCATCTTTGAAATTTGCCTCAGACACCCTTGCAGTGAAAACATCAACTTCTGGATTGGTTTTGGTGTTGGTTTTTTTTTTTTGAACTCTGCAAATAGTTTGGTCACTATCAATGAGTTGCTTCAGGATAATACAGTTGTGGCTAACATCGGAATCAGGCACAACACTGACATCTGTCACACGCTGGTTTTATTAGTAAAGGTGGTGTTGGAGCTTGCTGTCATTTCCTAAATTAAATTCCATTCTACTCTGACACTGTCTTCCTCAGGCACGTCAGTACCTAACAAGAATATGTTTAAAGTCTCACGGGAAACTTCTGAGATCAGGGAGGGAGAATGAACAAAGCTGTCAAAGAACCCACCTTTCTGCCCGTGCCATCCCCGCATATGAGTTAGAAAAGCTCTAAATTTAGTGCTGCTCTGAGGTGTTCAGTTGCCACTGCTTTCCAGGACATTTGCTGGAGACTCCTCGAGTACAACTGTCCTGGTTTTGGCAGGGATAGAGTTAATTTCCTTTCTAGTAGCTGGTACAGTGTTTTGGATTTAGGATGAGAACAAAGTTGATAACACACCGGTGTTTTAGTTGTTGCTAGCGGCGGGGGGAGGAGAAGCCACTCCAGCAAGCAGTTGGGTTGTCCATATGACTGATAGTGAAAATTAGCAGATTTGCCTATGATAACCCAGGACGTCTGCGTCTGAGCCAGAAATAGAACCTCGCACTCCCACTCCTGTGACTTAATCGCAAGCCTGCCTTTCTGTACTAAGAGCGATTCACAGTGCCAGCTGGCTTTGTCAGTTGTAAAGCAGACTTTAGAAAAAGGAAGCAACCAAGAAACTTCTTCAATCTGTGTTTATAACAAAAAGTTCATGCTAGAATTAATGCCATTGATACGCATTCTAAGCACAGCTCAGAAATGTTATAAAACAGAATTATATTAAGAAGGATTGTGGATTCTGGACTTTCTGTATAAATTATTGTATTTCCTCTGGCTGGACAGCTTATGTTCTGGAAAACTAATTCTCCTTTACAGCCAAAACTTACCTGTTGGACTAAGAACTTTTTCCTTTTTTTTTTTTTAAATAGCCTCTAAGCAAAATCACCCACTTAAATACAAAGTATTTCTGCTGTAACCTTGTTGTAGATTAAACCCATCATCATACAGGCTGATTAGAAAGTCCTGAGAGGGAAGGTAAACATGTTAAAAAACCAAAACAAATCACCACCAGGTACTTTTTAATATTGCCTTAAAGAAATTTAAGTGTAACAAGTTTTCTGTGCAGCCAGCCAGTGGATGGCAGTATTCAACCCATCGTTCAGTTGTTTCTGCCTAGAAAGTGGTTGTGTAGGTGAGCTGCTTCTCACTCAGTAACTGATCACATCAGTATCTAGGGAAAGAATATTTCAGCAGTCCACAAATCAGTTTCATGAGTCAAACCTGCAATGCAAGCCATCTGCAATAAGCAAGGTTGTATCATTGTTATTTATGAAACAAAACTATGCAAGCTTCCTACTGTCCCTTGGAACAGCTCTCGGTGTTCTATTTCAAAATTAAATACAAGACAGAGGTTTGATTTTTCCTGCAGACTGCACAACCTAAAGGTAGGGAGATACATAGTCTCAATATGGAAAGTTATCTTAGCTTTTAAATTACTTGAGCAGTATGTAACATCCAGACGTAATTCCTGGACTGATGTTACCAAACCACAAGCAGAACCATAGCCAAGATTCTTACTTGCACATACTTAAACATGCTTCATGCCCAAAGCTTCTTCCAACCACCTTCCTCCCCAGCCTATTCCTGAAGCTCCCAGAGAAAACTTGTCTACGTGCACTGGTTGCCAGGCTTTAAATCAAACCCATTTGAAATGTAGAAGGTTATGATGTTGCAATCTCCGTGTGAACGCTCCTGTGCATTAAAGTTGATTATTTCAAATCCACTTTAGCTAAATGAGAATAAACCCAGAATAAACAAAAGAGCTGGCTCTACACAGTCCTTTGCACCAGTTTTGCCTAAACTGATTTTCAAAGACATCACATGACTTGTGCAGGCAGGGTTTCACCTTTCCTTGCCGTCCAGTTTTTAGAAGAAAGTTTTTGTCAGAGTAGAGCAAATCTGGGGTTTGCACAGTCTAGGTAGGTAACACATGGGATAAAGCCTAGAAAACTGCAGGTTGCAGAGAAAAGTGTAACTATTCTGCAAGAGGGAGATGTGGGATAATTATGCCACTCAAGATCTCTTTCTAATGTCTCAGACATTGTATCTTTTGCATAAAACAAGATAGCTAATACTGGCTCAAAACTGTATCTGCAAAACAACTCTATATTTTCTTGTTGCCTCTAGAAACATCAAATCCACTTCTGAAGCAAGGTGCTCAGTCTCCCCTATTTTTTGTAGCAATGATTTCCACAGTTTTATTATTCCCTGTGTAAAAGTGAATCAGTTCCTTCAGGCACTGTGTAAAAGTGGCTTATCTTTTTATCAGTTTTGGATGTGGCACTTTTAATTAATATGACATAGCACTTCTTCTCAACATGAGAACGTTACCAGAGTGATTTCCTTAACATCAGTTTTCCCTGTCTCCTTTGCCAGAGGAAATACAACTTACTGTTCATTCACAGAGTAACTCACCATACTGCTCCAGCAACGTGTGCGATCCTAGTAGGCAGGATATTCCGCAATTGCAAAAGACCAGAGTTTCCAGTAGTTTGCTCCCTGAAATACAGAATATAAAATAGATTGTATTTACATATAATTTGCTTAATTACAAGTAAGAAACTATTTTTTTTCTGCAGCCAGGAGGCACAGTATGAGTTTTTTACTTATTTGTATGGGTTAGTACCTCTGGTAGCAGAGGTGCTAAGATGTGACAATGTTGGGTTGGAATGCATTGTGCTTAAAAAGGAAGACAGCATTCTTACGCCAATCTAAGAAAATGAAACCAACAGCCTCAAAACTACTGCACTGGCAACAAGAAAATCATAGATATTTGTGGCAGAGTTTAACAGAGCTCAATATAAAAGAAAATTTAAACTCTATTCATTGTTTGTAATTTCATTATTACAAAATAATTGCCAATGAAATTCAAAAATGGAAACACACTTTTTGTATAACCCCCCTTATAATAGGAAAAACAAAATATTAACAGCATCGTCTCCTAAATTAGTAGGTGTATATCTTCTTATCTCTTATTTCTGTACCCCAGTCTCGGATCTTGAAAGAAACAGCTTTGTATGGCTACATTAAACTTTTTATTTACAAGTTAAAATATTAAAGTTTCTCAACTTATTGCATCTTTGGAAAAGCAGCAGGTACGGAGTAGATTAATATAATGACCCTGCAGCTGCAAACTGATCTCAAATTCCAGTTTGCCTGTTTGGGTTTGGAAAAATATACGTAGAAAGGAAAAAATCACGTAACTTAAAGACAGTATCTTTGATTGTAACTTTTTGTACCATCAAAACACAATTTTATCTTTTAAGATAAACACAAACAAATGTCAGTGTATAATAGACTCCTAGAAAACCTTCCTAATGCAAGGAGAACCAACAACTGTGAAGAAGGCAACTAGACCCAAGAAACGTTTGCAGGTAAAGGTAGTATCTTTATCGTATCAACTTGTATAGTGAGAAAACGCAGACATGCTTTTTGGCACACAAAGTTGTAACAGAAATAGACTCCCACACTAAATATACCCGTAACAATTGTTCTCAGGTTGTAATTGCATACATAGCAATTAGACCATCTGAGAAAAGAAGTGCTTGGTACACACCTCTGCCTGCAGCCCTAGCCTTGTGTGTGTCCTACGATCATCGACCATCGTAGTTACAACCATACTACCACAAAGGAAGAAATTAATGTGTCTGTTTTTAAGAAGGGGGAGAAAGGATATAAAATGTACCATGTTTTACAGTTGTGTTTAGAAGATCGCGAGAGACAAAAAACCACTGAAAACTAAGAGAGTATTTAAGTGAATGACTGCCCTAAACTGAATTCCCTTGGGGACCTTAAAGTAAGAACAACCAAGTGCCGGAAAGTGTGGACTTCAACAGCTTGTTGATGAGGTGCCGACACCCTTGGGAGCTGCTCCGCTGCAGGGAGCTGACTGCCACACAGTACTAAGAGACACAGGCACCGCGTTCCCACTGGTTAAACACGTATGAGCTAGTACTAAAAACAGAGAAAAGCTGGTATTAATCCTCACACACATATTGCCCAGAAGAAGCAGTGCTGGATGAGCTACCTTTGTTACAGGACAAAGAAAAACATGGTATTGCAGCATACCCCTGTAACTAGGCCTTCGCACTGCGAAGCGAGCCAACTGCCGAGGAAGTAACTCTTTCTCTTTGTTTTTTTTTTAATACAACACATACATGATGACCACAGGCTGAAGACACCTGCCAGCAGGTGGGCACCATCCGAGGGCAGGCATGCAGGACGGCCACGGGCCTCTGCTGTGTGGGCCCTCAGGGATGAAGAGCAGGGTGGGAAGCTGTGGGGCGGGAAGCCGTGGCCCGGACAGCCGCCAGCACCTCCTGGGGCTCTTACCTTAATGCACGGTGGGCAGAAAGGATTCTAGAGACTACTCACTTTTTCAGTTTTGTAGTAAGTACTTTAGGTATATCTGCTTTGCTTATATGAGATACTGAAAGTGTGTCTATTGTGGGAAAAATAATGGAAGGACTGAGCCCCATGGTGCCTGTGTTCCGGCTTGTGTGCCTCTGCCCGGGTGCTGCTTCGGGGATCCCCCGCTCCATGAGGTAACGAAAATAAATTTACTCTTTGCATTTCATCCATGGTTTTGTGGTTGTTCCTGCGTCCTGCCTGTGTCAGCTCACACATCTGGTGTAGTTGGCAGGATATTAAGAATCCACCTTGGTATCGATTATAAAGTTCCTCCCAGTTGTCCCTTACAAATTTCCAAGCAGCTTTCCTCCCGTTTGCTGCCTCCAGCTACTCCACATCCACAAATACCATGTCCTGGGGACGTACCTCTTCTGAAAGTGCAAAGGTGAGAACTTTTCGAATCAGTTCCGGTTGAGAGATGGCTCCAAAAACTTGTTCAGTTCGGTTCTTCTTCTCCTGCCTGTCTGCTTGCTTGTGAAGCTTCAGCATAGTGTCTAAAGTACTACTATCTCCATGCTTCAAAATAGTTACATATACAGGACTCCTCAGATCAGCTGACAGCGTATGTTTTCCTTCTACATGGTCCTTAAATCAGCATTGGGCTGCTTCTAATGTTGCCTTGTGCCCAGCTTTTCCTAGTTTGCCCAAGACCAGGTCTCTCAGAAGGGCATCTAGATGACCCTCTCCAGGCTTGGGGTCCCATCCCAGTTTCTCCCCTATTGGTGAAAAGACATCTTTCACGAACACCTGGATTTCCTCATAGAAGTCTGTGTAGGCCCCCGCTCCAACGAAAATAAATTTACTCTTTGCATTTCATCCATGGTTTTGTGGTTGTTGGTTGTTGGTGGAGGGATTCTAGTGACTACTCACTATTTCAGTTTTGTAGTAAGTACTTAGGTATATCTGCTTTGCTTATATGAGATACTGAAAGTGTGTCTATTGTGGGAAAAATAATGGAAGGACTGAGCCCCATGGTGCCTGTGTTCCGGCTTGTGTGCCTCTGCCCGGGTGCTGCTTCGGGGATCCCCCGCTCCATGAGGTAACGAAAATAAATTTACTCTTTGCATTTCATCCATGGTTTTGTGGTTGTTCCTTAGGTATATCTGCTTTGCTTATATGAGATACTGAAAGTGTGTCTATTGTGGGAAAAATAATGGAAGGACTGAGCCCCATGGTGCCTGTGTTCCGGCTTGTGTGCCTCTGCCCGGGTGCTGCTTCGGGGATCCCCCGCTCCATGAGGTAACGAAAATAAATTTACTCTTTGCATTTCATCCATGGTTTTGTGGTTGTTCCTGCGTCCTGCCTGTGTCAGCTCACACATCTGGTGTAGTTGGCAGGATATTAAGAATCCACCTTGGTATCGATTATAAAGTTCCTCCCAGTTGTCCCTTACAAATTTCCAAGCAGCTTTCCTCCCGTTTGCTGCCTCCAGCTACTCCACATCCACAAATACCATGTCCTGGGGACGTACCTCTTCTGAAAGTGCAAAGGTGAGAACTTTTCGAATCAGTTCCGGTTGAGAGATGGCTCCAAAAACTTGTTCAGTTCGGTTCTTCTTCTCCTGCCTGTCTGCTTGCTTGTGAAGCTTCAGCATAGTGTCTAAAGTACTACTATCTCCATGCTTCAAAATAGTTACATATACAGGACTCCTCAGATCAGCTGACAGCGTATGTTTTCCTTCTACATGGTCCTTAAATCAGCATTGGGCTGCTTCTAATGTTGCCTTGTGCCCAGCTTTTCCTAGTTTGCCCAAGACCAGGTCTCTCAGAAGGGCATCTAGATGACCCTCTCCAGGCTTGGGGTCCCATCCCAGTCTCTCCCCTATTGGTGAAAAGACATCTTTCACGAACACCTGGATTTCCTCATAGAAGTCTGTGTAGGACAAGACAGTTGAGAGAATCCCCAGGTTACAGCTGAGGTCACTCAACAGGGCGGGAAGCCTAAAAAAAAAAAACCCCCCAAACCCCCCAAACCCCCCAAACCCCCCAAACCCCCCCCAAAACCCCCAACCCCCAAAGCAACCCAAAACACATTTAAGGGATTAACAGTCTGTGAAATAACAGAATAATGCAATTCTACTGATGTATCTAGAAAATTTGAGGGAAAAAAATCCCTCTCAGCTTTGGGTAACTGTTTCTGAACAATTCTTACTATTGTAAATACTTAATCTTCATATGATATACTTACTTATATACAGTTGGTTTTAAGATAGACATAAGTATTAGGAAAAAGAAAATCGGAAGCCTACAGATTCTGGTTCAATAGATTAGTTCGCCCAACAGCTTCTTACTAACCTGGGAATCCTCATTCTGCTCTCCAAACATGCGCTTAAGAATTTCTCTAGGGTCTGGAATTGGTGGAAGAATTAATATCTTCAGCCTTCAGAAAATTAAAAAGAAAAGCTTTAGATGAAAGACGTATTAATTTAAAAGTCACCACTTCAATGTCCTATTTGGGTGCAGTCAAGAAAATTTGTAGAATCAGCTTTGACATCACTGACCACCTTTCATTCTCTGCAACTGTAGCCCAATTCTCCTTTTTACTCCCCAAACCAAAAGGAAGTGGGAATATTCACACAGCCAGATTCTAAATAATTTTCACTGTTGACAAAGACAGTAGCAAAAGTAGACTTTTTAAAAAAATCTGGTAAAATATACTATATAAGCTTAATTTTGAATTTGGGCTTCATTGCTTAAAGAGAGGGGATGCAATGGCTGTGCAACAAGAATCTAACTGTAAGCATACATAAGCAACGTTACCCAAGTGCAACCAGAGCATGTGTATGGTCTATAAACCTAATTCTAATGACTGAGGCACAACGGTGCTGCCATTTTTGTTATGCAATGCATGTCATGGATAAAACAGCTGCTCCTGAAACATGCCACATCACGGACAGTTACCTGGAAGAAAGATGAATCGTAACGCAAGTCACAGACCGATCAGAATTAGTGGATTGTAAAGAAAGGGAGATCGTTAATTACCTTTTTAGATAAACTAGTAGAATTATCGTAGATACTGCTACTGTTAATGGAATGATGATTATTAAAACAAAATGGAACGTAGAGTCCGTCTTCTCACCTGGAAAACAAAAATTGTAGAAACTTAAGGATGTTTTGGGAGGTTTTTTAGGAATAATGACAATTAATTCTCTAATTAATTCACAAACTGTATGTTTTTCAAATATACTAGCACTTTTGTAGGCAAGGACTCATTTTTCAAAGCATTATCCTCACCTCAAAACGCGCAGCATGAAGTAGTGACGCTAGGAGCATTAGTTTCAAAACGCCCCCTTTATTGAGATATTTGTGTGAGCAGCAGAATTTCTGATCATCTCTGCTCTTCACTTAATTTTGCGCAGAGCAAGCTGAATAAACTAGTCCCGACTGTTGAAAAGCTGTTTAAACCTCTTGTTTAAACTTCTCCAAGTGACTCTTTCTGGTAAACACTTTTCCCTGCATGACAAGTTCTTTCTGCTAGTATGGATCAATTACTCCTGCCACGTTGCCATTTGCTCATAGGTGCTCTTGCATACCCACCTCTGCAGAATTAAGATATTTCCTCTGCCTCGAGCACTCCTTCAGCTCTGCTGGTGGAACTGCCTGGGGGCTGCGCTGTGCATGAGGGCAGGGAAACCAACTGCCTGAAAAGTAACCTGGCAAAATACGATTATTGTTGTTTGTTTTTTTTTCCCTCCAAGCTAGATCTCTTTCCTGACCCGGTTGATGGTATGGTCTCAGAAACAGTTGTGATGGCCCAGGGCCTGGCATGAGTGACCAGCTGGGAAACGGGATGGTAAGAGCTGTTTGAGCTAGCGGTGTTGTGAGCAAATGTGAGGGGCACCTTTGGATCAAATTATTCTCACTACTTGCATTTTGCTCATATGGACTATATGGGTGTATCAGGTTAGATATTGCCAGGCTGTTAATGTTTCCCTAAAGTCTAATTTTGTTTTAAAGTATGAACTTGGGTGACACGTTTTAGGGTGTTCTAAGATAATTTAGTCAATGTAAAAAGGATCATACAGATACTCAGAAAAATAATTTCAGAGTTACTGATTTATCCTCATGCCTTTCTTTAAGGCTATGAAAGGGTTATTGTAGTACAACAGTAACAGCTTGGGTTTCCACTGCAGTGTTGTGGGGAGTATGTTTAAGTGGTGATAGAAAGTAAGCTTAAAGGAGTTAATCTGCTGCGTATGGCACTGACCAATTTAATACTGTGTGCGGGTTTGGGATTCATATGTTTTACATTGGAGAGTGTTAGAATATTGCAACAAAAATTTCTCGGGGGCTGGAGAAAGTGCCTCACAACGAGAGGCTGTGAGAGAGCTCTCAAAGAGCTCAAGCTATGTATTTTAGATAAGAAAGATGACTGAGAGGCACCTGAGTTATACATGTAAGGGGGGGGGGGGGAACAAAACCACCTAGATGCTAAAAGGATATGAATCTAGTAGAGGAAGGCTTAAGAAAAATCAATATCTGGAAGTGGTTTCCATTTCAAATGGCAAATGAGTAAGGAATGGAACAAACTGCCTGTGCAAAGTGGTAGGTTTTTGTATCGTCGTCTTTGCAAACCAGGGCCAGGTGCCTTCCTGGAAGAGATGCTTCAGCCAAATATGGTTAGCACAGGCCAGAGTAAGGGATCCGATGGCCTGTTGCGGTCCTGATCAGCTTGAATCTGTTCTAAAATACTGTATTATTTTAGGCCCATGAGACATAGGAAGTTTCACAGGAATTCCTCAGCAGAGCTGGGAATTGATCACAGATCTGTAGAGTCTCAGGTCAGTATCTTGGTTCCTTTTTATACATTTAAGTAACGGGGTTTTTTTTTGTTGTTTTGAGTATGTATCAGTGTTATCAGAACACGTGATCACAGAAGAAAGGCATGCAGGTAGCAAAGGACGGTTCAGCCTGCAGTTATCTCAGTAAACACTAGTGCAAGGGCAAATGTGTTCCTGATGTTATAACCATGGCAGAATGGCTAAAAGGAAATGAAATAATAATTTGGTAAAGGGGTTGAATGTCAGATTCCTTGTGATTTGTCAGTTGGAATAGTTAAAACCTAAAGTTAAGATAACAGCTTATTAATATGTCAGGGTTGATTCCAAAAAGCCATGCTGCTGAGCAGCAAGCCAGTGGATCAGCCAGTAAATAATTCTGTGCTTTGTACACAGTTACATGATGAGAAATACATTTCTGATGCTTGAAGAGCTCCTGGCTATGAAGAAGAGTGGGGAAGAGCAAGGGTAATGGTCTGCGCTGGCAAACCGCTATAGCTTACTCAGCTCTATGAAGAGACTTTTGGGCTTACTTTTAAGTGATTTATTACAGTAGTAGGAATGTGGTTGCAGCCATGATGGTGTAAGGATGTAAGTGAAGAAAGATTTGCAAGGGCAGGATAATATCGGTTGGTTTAATAGAAGCTGTATTTGCAAAACCGAACAAGCTTTTGGGTATGCTCCAGGCTTGACTTTCATGTCTCTACAGGTTTCAGCAGCAGTGTTCTGGATGTGTTAACCTGCTGCACCTCAAATCTTAGTGTGATGGGAAAAGTGTAGTTGATACTAACATTATCGATAGCTTTAGGAAGCTCTTTATCTTAATGCACGGTGGGCAGAAAGGATTCTAGAGACTACTCACTTTTTCAGTTTTGTAGTAAGTACTTCGGGTGTATCTGCTTTGCTTGTATGAGGTACTGAAGGTGTGTCTATGTGTATATATATATACACACACACACGGCCATATTCAGAGATTAATCCTGAGATATTCAGCCTTGCCTTACAAAGTTGTGGTTAATTCTGAGTGCATTTGGCAGCAGTTCCTTAACAGGAGCAGTTCAGTGCTGCAGTCTGTGCTGTAGCTGCTGCTTCCAGAGATTCCTGGTTATTTTTTTTTTTAATTACACTAGCTTTTCCTTCAGTACATATGTAGGTTTTTTCTTCATCATTCTGAATAAAGTATAGTCACCCTCTTTTACCAGACAGCTTCTTGCACTGCACTTGTCTTCCCCTGTAGATTCCTATATTGAAGGCAAACAGGCATTCCTCAAGTAATGGCAGTATAGTTTTTAACCTGTGACAACCATCTTCCAGACTTTTTTTCATGTTGCTTCAGTGGAAGCTTTTATGTGGCACTCCTGCAGTTCTCTGTGTATACGTATCTCCCCCCCCTCCTTTGGTTTAGTCTGTATTTATGTTAAAATGGTGGCTAAAAAGAAAGAAAAATATAGCATATGGACGGCATTAAAATATACTAACCTTTATTTGTTACTAGCTGCTGAGATTTTGAGAAACAGATGGTGGTTTGCCAACTTCTGCTCTTTTTTCCTTGAAGTTAGGCCTGAGAAGTCCTTGCTAACCAGTGGAAGTCTCTCTGTAAACTTTTTGGACACTTAAACATGTGAGGGGAAAAAACCTTATGATTATCCTGTTTGTACTGGCTATAGAGATACTGATATATGAAGTTCATGTATCTGAACTTAAGTCCTTTAATCAAAAAATGGCATTTTACTGTTTTGATTTCCTGAAAAATTGGTGTGGGTAAGGTAAAAGTTGTAAATATTTTCAGTGTGGCTGGCACTGAAATTGGGAGATGATCTCAGGAGCTGGTGAGACTCTTTGAAAGATACTTGGTTTCTTATTGTTAAGCATGTTAAAAGTAGGTGCGGCAGCTGCCCTAATTTAGGTGGTTCTTGGCTAGTAAAGGGTACCCTTCTCTTCTCTGTACCTTTTTGCTTAAGTATGTTGAGGGATGAATCCATTTAAGTGCTATGCTTAGTGTGGCATTATAAAAGAAAACTTGCAATCTGTAAGCTTAATTTCAGCAGCCTAATAGCTTACCTCCGTCAGTACTTATTAGGGTGTACCCTGTTTGGGTATTTTTTCTCAGGTTGTTTCTAAACTGTGACCCTAAAATATACCTAAGTACTTATTAGGGTGTACCCCGTTTGGGTATTTTTTCTCAGCAGGTCGTTTCTAAACTGTGACCCTAAAATATACCTCTATGCTGGAAATAACACTTCATATTACTTATTTTTTCAGTGTAGATAGACCTTGATGCAATTTGCTGAGTGTTTTCTTTTAATGTGCTTACATCTGGGCATTTGAAGCTGATTAAGTGCAGCACACATCAACAGAATTCATCAATTTTTAAGCAAGCAAATATGCATTTGATCCAAAAGATGTTGCTCTGAGAGTCAGTGAACTCTAGTTTTGGCAGAACTGCACAAATCCTGCAGCTAGGAATGCTCTGCTGAACACACTGAACTTTGAGTCCCCAGAAGAGCATGCCAGGAACGGGTTTGGCCAAAGGTATGATGTCAGATTGTGAACCCCTGATATCACAGCAGGAGGAGACATTTGGGAGTGGGGTGTTTGAGCTTGACTGACAACCCAGTGTGAACTTCAGAAGAGATGTTCTAGTGTGCCAGGGTAGAGAGAAACATTCTCATGAGTGTAGTAGTATTTGGTAGTCACCCGGCGTCTCTCATTTGCTCAGCAGGTTGTCTGTGTTTGTATAAATACACAGCAAACTGGACTGCTAAGTCTGATTCTGCTTCTTCTGTGACAGGTGTCTTTTGATACAACCAGACATTTTAGTGAAGGAGCCATAAGAAAGAGAAGCCTGGAAAGACTAAAGCTGCAAGAACAGGAGCACGTTCGAAAAAGGGGGAAAAAAAGAGAGGGGGTTGAAAGGTGAGAGTGTATTTTTAGAGAATGTCCCATTTTTGAGATTTGTTACGCTATCTCATACCAAGTAAAATCCAGGAAGAGTGGCTACTTTAAAAATCCAGGCTTTGAGGAAGCAGGAGTTGGAGAACTTGAAGCAATACTATGTAGTTTTTAATTTATGTGTTACTGTCGGAAAGAAAAGCATCGTGATAATTCTGTGTGTAAGGCATCAGATGGAGGGGTCTGGGTTATGAGAAAGGTTGGACTAGAGGCATCCTGAGGTCCCTTTCAGATTCGATTATTCTGTGATACTGTGGGCCTGGAGTGAAATCGGAGAGCTGTTGCTCTCAAATTGCTCTGAGGCTCGATTGCTTAAGATTCTGTATGTCGACTTTTTGTATTGCTCTATGCTGCAACATCACAAATTAATGTCTTTATGCCCTGAAGTAAAATTAATGTGACATACATTTCTAGGTGCCTCCCAGTTGACTGGAAGGTCCAAAGCTAGAGATGAACACTTTTCTGCCTTTCCCTCTACCCCTTTTTACATGTTATTTTTTTCATTGTTATCTTCAGGGCAGTGTTCTTAAATTTTGTATATGAGTAATAGTAGTATATTGAAGTTTTAATTCTATAGATAATGTGTTTGGATGGTATCCTAAACTGTCACTAGTAATTAATCATGTTGCGCACCTTCATATCTTAAAAAAATGCCAACACTTAGAACGTGGAGCATAGCAACTCTAATGCTAGGTCTCTGAAAACATTGCTATGCTTCCATTGTTAATACCTTCTTATTCAAATACTTAAAATTAAACACTTATTTGTGTGAACACTTTGTCGTAAGGGTAAAAGTGAGAAAACTCGTGGGTTGAGATAAAGACAGTTTAATAGGGAAAGCAAAAGCCGCGCACACAAGCGAAGCAAAACAAGGAATCCATTCACTCCTTCCCATGGGCAGGCAGGTGTTCAGCCATCTCCAGGAAAGCAGGGCTCCATCACGCGCCTTCTTCCCCCAGCTTTATTTGCTGAGCATGACGTCATATGGTGTGGAATATCCCTTGGGTCAGTTGGGGTCAGCTGTCCCGGCTGTGTCCCCTCCCAACTTCTTGTGCACCCCCAGCCTACTCGCTGGTGGGGTGGGGTGAGAGGCAGAAAAGGCCTTGACTCTGTGTCAGCACTGCTCAGCAACAACGAAAACTTCCCTGTGTTATCAGCACTGTTTTCAGCACAAATCCAAAACACAGCCCCATACTAGCTGCTGTGAAGAACATTAACTCTACCCCAGCCAAAACCAGCACACAGCTTCAACTTTAATTTTTACAACAGTGGAAATAGTCTTGTAATCTCTCTTAAATGGGACTGTCATGATAATCTGGAGTGGAGATTTGTTAATTTAAGAATTAGATCCAAATGATCAGTCTCTAGTTGCGTCCTTGGAGGCAAACGATGATGTGAATCTGTCATCTTGGCAGTGCTTATAAAGAAAACCCTAGAATGCAAACCATTTGAAGAGACAAAGAACTTTCTAAACGTGTGCATCAGTTGGATGCGTGTCACCTATGTGCCATGTTTTTTTAAACATGTTATTCTAACAAACAAGATTTCTTGTTAGCCACATGTGAATTCTTGGCAACTGGTTGCTTATTATTAGCACTTCAAAGACTTGCATCCAATTCCCCAGGACTCAAAATGTAAAACAAGTGTCATCTAAATTGTCCCATATTGATAATTACCTAGAAAAAGACGTGGTGATGAAAAGAAGTTCAAGAGAGAAAAAAGAAAGCTAAGCTCGAGAGGAGAGAAGAGAGGCAGATAGATGGAGATGAGAAACATCCCCAAAAGCAGCAGAAGGTACCAGCTGAAGAACAGCAGTGGCCAGAGAATATGCCTGAATGGGAAGAAAGGAAATCCCTGCTAGCTCAGAGAAGAGTGGAGTCTGTCAGACTGCTTACAGTGCTGTTAAACCGTGTGAAAGTAAGACTATTTTAAAACATATTTTAAATTTTGAAGGGTATTTATTAGAGCTTGAATAATTCACTAGACATTTGATGTCTTGATGCTATTCAGAAGAATGCCTTGGGACTGACCAAACACTGAGAAGGCCTGAGGTCTAAGTCTTGTGACAGTCTGCTCTCAGTCTTGCCCTGAGAGCAAAGGTAGTGCGTTTCCACCCAGAAACTTTGCCTTTGATGCTTGTTCGAGGCCTTGTGATTACTGAGTAAAAACAAGACTGGAAGGGCTGTACCAGCTCTATTAGACTTGATCCAATGTTGCAAACAAGGTGTTTCGGGGCTGGGACGCAAATAATGCTATCTCTGCTTGTTTTGATCTCAGGTCTGCAAGTGACACAATTAAATTGACACAGATTATGCCAGTTGCATTTCTAATAGCCTCTCTTTTGTGGCCAACACTAAGCTAGCAGTTTTATTTCAGTTTGATTCAGCTAAGGTCTTGAGAAAGTCAGCAGAGGAGTGATAAAAGTTCCGAGTGTTTTGCACACATTAATGTTTGGAGGTTTATTTTAGTGCTTTGGGCTAAAAAAAAAAAAAAAAGAAAATGGGTTTTCATTTCTCAGGGGTGCTAACATGGCTTTGTCTTCACTATTTGCGAAGTAAAAATCTGTTTGCAGCTTTTACCAAGTGTATGTTTTCCACAATCCTTAATGTTAAAGATTTCTAAAGGACTGTAATTTACTAAGAGCTGAAGTCAGAGGCTACCCTTGCCATTCTGCATGAGTTTTAGGGCCCCACGATGTCTGACATTGGCCTTCTTAATTATGAAGGTGATGTGTTAAATAAACTTCTATTTTCTTGGTTTCACCACGTGGAAAGCTTTAGATTGGTTGTATTTGAACTCCTTTAAAGCAATGTATAACAAAGCAATTTATTCTAAATAAAATATTTGATCTACAAAAGCGTGGTAATTTTACTGTTGCACGCAATACTAGTTGTTGTGATGCTGTGATCAAACAAAGGATAAGTATTTTCTTACGCTGTTGCAGTGAGATAGATGAATTGGTTGAAAGGACCGCTTTCTTTAATTGAGAATGCAGCTTTCTGAGATGATGAAGTATCTGTAGTTCTAACTTAGGAATAGTGAGATTGTACGATCGAGCTCTGAATGAAGCCAAACTTAGCCCTCACCTGTACAATTCTTCTGACTGTGGGACTGCTTGCTTATGAGTTTGCAGTTTAGCACTCTTTATAGCGCTCAATAAATGTACATAATCGTTTTCCTGATTTTTTTTTTATTTGAAGGATTTTGCGCAGTTGGCAAGTCAAAAAGTGGATCCTTCATTGGGCATAAGGAAGGACGATTCCTTTTCTGAAACAGCATTAAAAGACATACATCAGGAATTGATTAACTCCCATTATCATACGCACAAAGAGTTGAAACATAAGGAAGAGTTCAAGTGCCTGTTAACCCCAAAAGGTAGCAGCTTATGTAGTGAGGAAGGAGATGTGAGTAACTTCCATGCATCCACTTGTCATATAGTCAGGACGATTTTAAATGATCCCTCTACAGCCCCGAGTTCTGATGGACTGCCTGGCAGAGAAGCGTACAACTCCTTTGGCTATGGATCTTTACTGATTACAGTTACGCAGGACTGCAGGGTCATCGAATCTCTCGATGGAAGGGACTACCCAACTCTGAATGTAGTTCACACGCAGACAGCGTCTGATGAAGACGGTTGCAAAAAGCGGAAGGTTTATGAGACTGATGAATTCATCCATTATTTACTGAACTACTATCAGACACCGCGGTATGCACGTGTTTGCTTAGAGCCAAAAACCATTGTGAACAAGTCCTGGTGGAAGAGAGTGGTGTCTGGTGATGATAGCGATTTTGACATCAGCTTGAGTAACAAACATGGTCAGCACTTCAGAGAAGTGAGTCCTGTACAAAACCTCAACAAGAGAAACTGTAGTAGCGATGATAATTACAGACTGGTGATCACTGTTGGGGAACTTCAGTCAACAGACAGAGTGTTAGAAAACAAGACCTATGGGGGTAGGTTTGCAAAAAAGTTGCAAGTGCAGAGGAATGACTCACTCACTGTTGATAATTTACCACATGCTGGACTGAATCATTCTTTGGATTGCGCTGCTGTTACTCATGATAAGGAATTCAATAGCGATGAAGGTACTGTACTGTACAGGACATGTAGATCTGCTTGCAGATTAAAGGATTTGTTGGAAGAGATCAGTGATTCTGAGTACTTTAGAGAGGCACGTAGCAGCTTAATGAAGAGAACAGAAAGAAGGTGTGAAGAAATTTACAGCAATTGTAATAAAGGGTTCTTGCCTGCAAGAGCCGGGGAAAGAAAATTACTGGTTTACCTTAAAAATGTAGCTCTGGAAGGTCAAGAGAAGGAAAGCAGCAAATGTAGCTTCTGTTCTAATTCTGTCCATGAGGGCTTGGCAAGGCAGTGTGAACATAAGCTTAAAAAGTCGTGCAAGAGGTCTAGTAGTAAATTAAGACATGAAGGACAGAAAAGTGAGAGACAATCCAGGGAAGAGGAGGGAAATGCTCGCAAAATGAAGAAAAAGCGAAAAAAGCTTTCTTCTAATCTTTTATCTGATGAATGTGGCTTTTCAGAGACGGACAGTTGCGTGCAGCTGGAATCGCTCAGAAAGATACAAACAAAATGTAAGAAAATGTTCCACAACAAAGTGAAATTCAAGACACTTCACACCACCATGGCAGCACCAGATGTTACCCCTCATGATGGCTCACCGCTTCAGGAGACCCTCCAGAGGACAGGTGAGAAAGAGGGACACCAGAACTAAGGTGACTGAATTTGACAGGTCTCTGGCAGGTGAGGTTAGTTGCCACAGTTCTTACAGTGATGAATGGTAAGTGTTTTAAAAAGTATAAACGTGGCATAAAAAGAGTGCGACTTCTCAGCAGTTAAAGGTTTGTTCAGTTTAGCTCAGAAACACCGCGCAGCTGCAGTTGAAGAGTAGTATTTGTCTACTTAATTGGATAGCAAAGTGTCTGTCATGGGCATTAGCAGATAGGTGGCTATTTTGTTGATAACAAATGTTGTTAGGCAACTCAATGTGTGGTACATCTGGGTGGGAATTACTGTCTGAAGTTAGTGAATTTCTATACAGGTAGTCATCTGATCTCCATACAGGATTGCTGCGTTTCTGGCTATTGTTACTCACAGCTCTTTCACAATTTACTATGCTTTCAGTTCGTTGGTGGATACCTTACAGCTACCTCCCCATACCCTGTCACTCCCTGCCCCCCAACAAACTCATTTCAAGTAACTTTTTCATATACTTATCTACAGGAGATGAGAGGAAATTAATGTTGAGAAGAGAGATGGATGCAGATGTCAGAGGATGCCCTCTATTTCCTCTTGAGATAATTCAGACAAACCCCTGCTCAGATACTTTCCGCGGAGCAGAGCCCAGAAGAGGATGCTGAACAGCTACTATATAATAGCTCTTAAGTTTTTATACAGAAGTGGGAGAAGAAAGCCCTTTGACCATTAAAAGGTATATGAAATACCGGGGTTTTTTTTGCTTAGGTAATTCCTTCAGTTAGAATATCTAACTGGTGTAGTGAGCCACAAAACCAGAATCTGTGTTTGCCTTTTGGATAACAGAGGACCAAAACTTTCCCCAGGGCCAGACAAACTTTCATGGACCAGTTGCTAAGAATTTGCAAGGTTACAGATTGAGATCTCAAGAGTGATATATTCTGATTAAATGCAGGGAACCATGTAAATATCAAAGTTACAGTATATAGTAATAATGAGTCATTGGAAAAAAAAATAGCTATGTAAATCCTAGAGCAAGCATTTGAAGTGCCTCCTCGATCAGATTGTTAAAATGATGGGACTGGAAGGTGGGGGGGACATTTATACTCAATTGTGGGAAGTAATAGATTTCCAAATATGAGAAAAACCCTATCTTCTGTAAAACCCACACTGGAAAAATGCTTTTTTTCTATTTACAATTCTAGAGGTGTTTCTGAAAACTTGCTGGTCTTTGGGAGGATGGATTTCACTGAACTTGTGCTAGATGTAGTGCTTCTAGGAATCTGAATGATTGTCTAAGCGAAGCTCTGAGTGTTAGATAGCGAAAGGGCAATGCTTGTCAGCATGCTGACAGTCCCCATGTATAGGTTGAAAATTTGTTCACAAGATTTCAAAATGTGCCCTTTTGAAGGCACGTGCAGTGAGATAGCTATTTAGTATGAGTTTGCTTACAAATAATTTCCAGAGGAATTGTCAAATGTTGTCAGATTTGTGCTGCATGTAGGTAAAAATGTGAAAACGCAGTCTAGGAGCTTGATTTATATCCGCATTTATTCAGCTGGCTATATTTAGAAGACAGCCACAATTGCTTTTGGACAAAGTCCCTTAGCAAGATCTAGAGGACCAGTTTTAAGTTCAGTACACTGATTCTTTCAGCTTTCATTTTAGTACGCTTTATTTATTACATGTCAACATACTAAGTTAATGTGATGATGTTGCCTTCATTACATAGAATCTTACCCATGTTTGTAACTTCCGCTCTAATAAATAGTAATTAAAAAATAGTAATTGTAATTGTTCATGGTAGATAGGTTTCCCCCCAGTGTTCAATACTGGCAATTCCTACAGGCTTCTAAGCCAGGTTTTATCAATCTTCTCTGTTCACATGTTCAGATGCTGAGTGCCTTTTCAGGGTCATGAATGACAAATGGTTGCTACTCAAAGTACTGTTAATCTATTACTTTTATCTAAAAGGATCTTAGTTTCTTGACATAAATATTTTCTGACTATTTTGGAGAACGTTTATGCCCCTCTTAAGTCTCCTTTTTAGTATTTTATACAATTATAATGAAGATCAACTATTGTATTTGTTGACAGTTTAAAATGTTTCAGTTGCACTGATATGACATACCAAGGGTGTTTTTTCTCTACGCAATATTTGCGGATTAAAGATGACAAAATTTCCCCCTCTGTCAAATCTATACAGTTCTGTGTGCGTAAGTACCCATTTCCCATGAGACAGGCCTTTCGATTACAGGTGAGGAAGCATTTCTTTTTGTTAATCTGGGGGAGCAGGAACTAAAGATTTCCTTCGGTGTAAATTTCCGGTGTTTTATCAACATGTTGTCACAATATTCAATAACAAATAAATACACCAGTTCTGAAATTGCTTCTTGCGTTCACCTACATTGATTGAAATTGATAAAGCAAATCCTCTATCTCCAAGTCCTTGCTCATGTAAAACATTGTTAGTAAATAAAATACGTGTGCACTTCAAAATGTGAGACACCATTGTAACCTTCATACTGAAACAGAACTTTTGAGTTTCCTATTTGTTTACAGGTGGCACTACTAAGAACCTGTTTTTCAGGTGTTTAGTATTAATTCTTTACTTTTCCTACTGACACACTTAATTTGAGCCCCATCCTTTATGCTGGACTGTTCAGTAGAATTTTGTTTTTTACCCTGAATTCAGGTGTTTTAGTATTAATTCTTTACTTTTCCTACTGACACACTTAATTTGAGCCCCATCCTTTCATATGCTGGACTGTTCAGTAGAATTTTGTTTATTACCCTGAAGGCTAATCTTTAAAGATACATATAACAGTTTGCTTTAAAACTTTTTAAGTACATAGCATTGTAGATTAAATTTCAATAGTTATAGGAATAAATGTCACATCTCAAGTATGAAAGTTACAGAATGTTTAGACAATTAGAACATTTAATAGGCGAAAAGATGCATTAAAAGCAGCATTTATATAGTTCAGCAATGGAAATGTGTAATGCTGCTGGCATAATTTCACACCTTTCAGTTTGAGCCTGGCGTGTGCTGTTGTACTCAGCTGGTGTTTCAAGAGGTGGTTTGTTTTTTTTTATGGAAACCCTGTTTACTCTGACGTGTATGAAGTAGGGCCCTCAGACTGCAGATCTTGCGATCAAATCTGACTTTCCGTACAGAACTAATGAAAACGCCATCTAACAGAGCTCGTGAGAACAGAAGTCTTCTCGGGGAGCTGGCTGAACTAAGCTTGTTACCAGGAATACCTGGCCAGTTGGTTGTACCTTGTGCTGAATGCTGAAGTCAAAACCCTACAGGCTGTTTTTAAAGCAGAAATACACAATGCCCATTATTACCTCAGTCCATCTGCTTGAAATACAAGAATACAGCAATTATGATATAAAGCCCTTTCTTCTTAATCCAGAGATTCCAGGCAATGCATAGAAACGCCTCACCTTTTGTAAAACCCCTTATGTAACTCTCGACATAAGCATTCATTACTGAACTGTTTTTTGTTTAACTGAAACAGCATAAGGAAGAGCTAATAAAGATGATGAAGAACAGGCAGAGTCCAGATAAAAGAATATCTGAATTTTACAAAGCAGTTGACAGTGTGCCAGAACTGGTGTGAAATGAGATGCTACTCGATTGTTTTGATTTGTCCTAGAGCTCCCCACGTGTGCCTTTGTGACACACAAGTAATGGGTGTTTGGACGTGTCGGATGAGGGAGATCGCCGACAGTCTCTGCTCTTAGTTGGTCACCCTGTCCTACTTGGTTAATGTACAGTCTGTTAAGCTACCTGGCATGGGTTTTTTTGCTTAGTCATTGCAGCCAGTTGCTGTTGAAGGGATCAAGTTGCAATGAACAGAGAGTAAAAAAGAAGCTAAACCCCATCTATTTTCTCTAGCACTTCAGAAGAAAATAAAAGCTGTGCCTGCTGCTTCATGAAACCACTGCTTTTGTGACTCACTTCTTCCCTTTCTTCATAAATTCTCTTCGTGTTCTCTGAAAAAGTAGTGGTCTTACCGAAGTGTAATACTTCCTTCCCAAGAAGCACGGATGCTGAACGTTAAGCTTTGCCTTGTGTTACTGCCAGTTTTCTGGGTAGTTTTTATTTTTTACTATTCTTCTTTGTGATGCATCATGTTGTAATGTACAGATTAATACTTAAAATAGTGTTCAGTTCCTCAGGATATGTTATGGACTAACTTAAGAGTCAGATGGTTGGGTCCGCTGAAGGGTAGGTTATGCTGAAGGGTAGCCTAGTTCCACGACATGACAGCCTTCCAAAGCTCCAGCTTTTGCTCAGTGTTAACAATTACTTGGACCTTTTTATGCCTAACTCTGTTTTTGCAACAGCAAAGCATATTCTACAACGTGAACATGTCCTATATTTAATATTCTGTTATATAAGAGTCAGATGGTTGGGTCCACTGAAGGGTAGGTTACACTGAAGGGTAGCCTAGTTCCACGACATGACAGCCTTCCAAAGCTCCAGCTTTTGCTCAGTGTTAACAATTACTTGGACCTTTTTATGCCTAACTCTGTTTTTGCAACAGCAAAGCATATTCTACAACGTGAACATGTCCTATATTTAATATTCTGTTATACTACAGAACCGCACTTACAGGCAGTCAGCTAGAACATATTATACTCAATCTATGCGTTGGATAATGTAAGATACTGGAGAAAGACAATATAAAACTCAAAACACTGGGGGAGGATTAAGTATCACATTTAGTTGCAGTAAATAAAAACAAACGCCACCATTATGCAAGAGTGTTGTATTTTCTGTGTTAAACAAATAAAAGCACACTTCCAATTTGAGGTAAACCATTAGTAGTAGTTTGCAAAGAGTATAAATGTCTCTAAAAATAAAACAGCAACACAGAGGTCATGACAAGATTTACATTTGTCTCTAGACCTTCATTAGGTAGGTCATACAGTACCACTTTACGCAAGCTATCTGGCTCAAACAGCCGCACTCTTCGTTTGAAGGCCCAGCGTAACCAAAAGAAAATGCTATGAAAGCGTTAGGACTGAGGGGAAGTCATTCCTTCTCACCACAGATGGTCTCAGGCACTTTAACGTGTTGGGTCAACTTGTTTATGAAAGCTGCTGTTGTGCAATGCACTCTACTTCCAAACAATTTTGCCTAGTTTACACCTTCCCACTCAGGACTCAGTTCATCATTTTGGCCACGTTACCAAACTGAAACAACTCGGCTGAACAGCCGAACCAGAGAAACTAAATACAGGGAACTATACCAGGCAGGCACCCAAGCAGAATCACCTGGACAAGAAACATCAGCAAATCATTAGTTATCTCCTTGGAATTTCTGAGAAAGTTTTGCAGGAGTATTTTGGATGATGAAGGAGCGCATTTACATTTTTCCTTGGTCAAATCCATGTACCCAGCCCCCTCTGGTAGGAGACTAGGTTACGTAGTCGGAACAAACCTAGTAATTAAGCATAGATGTGAGCTAAGAGAGCAAATAAGTAAAAAGCAATTCAAAGGTCAGGTCCCCTAGGTATAGCATTGCTGGTTATGCACGAGATGATTGTGCCGTTTCTTTTAATGGCAACGTTCCAAAGCAACAAAGGCCTCAACACAGAAACGGCTTACACCATGTTATTTTTTTTTGTACAGGAAACTTGTGTAAGTTACATTGACCAGTAACATTTTCCTCCCAGTTAAAGCTGCGTGTACAAGAGCATTTGTTAATCATGCCATACCAGCAAGTCTTTTTTAGGCCTAGGAATCAATAGCAGCTGATCTTCCCTGTTTAATATAATTTCATTAAAATTCACAGAAGAGTTTTACTAAGAGGAAAAGTGAGTGAACAGTAGTCCAATCGAGTCACACTTCATGGTGTACCTGGTTTTTAGGGATGCCTAGTTACACTCAGTATCTAAACCTTTGTAACACTTCAGATATGCTTTATAAAAGTAAACAAAGAATATTAATCCATGCATAATTATGCATGACTGAATACATCAAGTATTCATCAGTCCTTATTAATTTTGTAAGTATCTAAAAGTGATTTAACCTCCTAAAAATCTTACCTTTTTTTAAAGCAGTTAAGCGTTTCATCTGTAAGCCGCTATGTAACTCCTTAAAAGCCAAATTATCTTACATAATATTGAATTACATTGCACCACAAATAAGCATGATGCTTCGTGGACAAATAAAATATAGTCCCTTTTCTAAAGGAATTACAACCCAAGTCCCAGATCCTGCAGGAGCTAACACAAAACAAGATTTAGTGGAATTTGTGTTGCATATGTGAAGTTATTCTTGTGCTTGTGTCCACAGTGCTAGGTTGTTAATGAAAAACTGGATTTCAACCTACTCTGCACTAAATAGTGATAGAAGGAAAACGGTAATAGTCCTTTATTGCCAAAATTGCAGTTTACTTCAGCACAGACATTTTTCGTGCATACTTCAGATTATGCAGTTTTAAAGGAAGACAGATCTTAGACCTTTAGTAGTTTACCACTGAATTTGAAAAGGAAACCTTTGAAAAGAAACAATTCACTGTAACTTTGGACCTTTTGTAAGCATTGCTGCTGTTGCA
Source organism: Aptenodytes forsteri (assembly GCF_000699145.1). NCBI lineage: Eukaryota > Metazoa > Chordata > Aves > Sphenisciformes > Spheniscidae > Aptenodytes > Aptenodytes forsteri. Next base: position 3,489,337 of record NW_008794951.1, read on the forward strand.
AGTGGAATGTTACAAATGATCCTTTACAATTCAAAAATAGATGGCTCCTCACTGCACTCTCTAGTCTTTCTTTGCATCCTGGGCATCTTTTTCTTCTTCTTCAGAGTATACAGTGGGTTCCTCCCCTTCCTTCAGCAGCTTACCAACATAGTGATACTTAACTGGGAAAAAAAAAAAGAATCCAAGTCATTATTCTGCCCTGAAGATGTACCTTTTGTAACTCCTATGTCTGTTTCTTAAATTAACAAAATGCCTCTATTATAATAAAACAGCTCTCAGCAACTTACTCCAAACACTGGAGGGGAGGAGAAAAGCTGAAATCAACTACCTGAACTACTATTAATGTTGTAGTAAGTATAAGAAACATGCAAAGTGAATGTAACTGTAATTCTCCCTCCTATTGCTGAAGCCAAAAGATGAATGAATGTAAAGACACGTAAACTGAGGGACTTACCCAGCTAAAGAAACAGAATCCTGGATCAGATTATTTTTCTTGCCAATGTCAAAGCTAGTTTTTCAACCAATGGCACTGTTAGAATATTTACGTTATGTATAATACACGGGCGCACATACATATGTGCACGCATGTACACAACTTTCAAGGGTTTTTATTTTTCATAATATCTGTTGAAAATATCTAATAGGACAGAAGAGAGATCCTTTCTCCCGAAGATAAAGACGGATCTGTTATCCAGTCATGCAGCTAAGCCTCTGCCTTATTTTATATCTCTTTTTGAACATGTAAAAACGCCAAGATCATATACAAGAACTGAGAGCTATGCTATGTTGCCCATCTGCCAACTTCAACAAAGCAAAAGATGCCTCTGACTACAGGTATTTCAGACTAGCACTGTTGCTACAATTAGTAAGAATTTAAAGCAACTAATTGCCAAGTTTACTAGAAACATAGTAATAAAAAGAGTGCAGTTCACTGTCAGTCCCGATGCCCGACTCTTGAGAAGGTAGATTTAAACACTAGTTTAGGTCAAATATTTGGTAGCATAGTTCTGGTTTCTGCGACATACTTGTTAGCATAATAAAACAGCCATTCAGTGTGGCATGATTAACAGACTTGATTAAGACAGGAAGAGCGCCAAAATAGTAGGGGCACATCAGGTCAGGACGGAGATGACAGTATGTGGAGGAAAGCTCCATTCTAGCTAGTGGTAGTAAATCTTTAATACCTGACATTAGATTTCCACTATACTACTTTTTTGTATATGCAATTTCTATCTTATATATATATATTTAAAAATTCATCAAGACAAACAACTGATACATTTATGTTTTGTCTTATCTGAGTAGAAATAATCCCTTTGGTGTTCACTTGCCTAAAAGGCATCATGAGATATGGAGGAATTATTTTTCATCAACAAGATACACAATAGGAGAAAAAAAAAAATCCTACCAGTGGGCATGCCCTGGTGCAAGGTCAACACAGCAATTTCCATAAAACTGTGGTTTGAAGTTCTCCTTTTTGAGCAGCAAGTTGAGGCACACGACACAAAACAGTTGGAATTGCCTTTTTTAGACTTTTAATACTAAGCATTCAAAAACAAGGCAGCTGTGAAAGTGACTTCCTTCTGTTAATTTTAGAACAAACATCTCAAGTGTGCAAGTTGCCTTTTTTCCTCTGCCACTCTGGCCATCACTGGCACGGTAACGACCAGGCTGCTTGCAAGCACAGAGGTGGCATTTGCCCATTCCTGATCACCACCTGGGGGAGAAAGTCAGCTAGATACAGTTGCCTGTGAATCTGATAAAGCCACTAGCAAGGCCATGCAGAGTAACTTATTTAGAGTAAAAAAAGTTGTATCAAGAGCTCCAAGGGCAAAAGGCCTAGTTTAAACAGTCTTCAAAACTCAAAAAACCCAAGAAGTAATAATTCAAATGTTACTCTTACTTCTGAGAAGCTGAACAGGACATAAGCTTCATTTTTCAGAGCATTAAAATCTAATCGTCTCTATAGATGGGGTCTTAACTGTATCAAAAACATGCTCTGAATTTCCAATTCCTGTCAACTTTTTGGGTGGTCTTACAGATCTTACCCTATGACAGAGTGCTTCCGTCTCTCCTACTGTTCTGTAAGGAGCAGAGGGAGGGAGAACGCAGAAGGAAAACCTGATGTTTCTCTTAATTCTTTTGAGTAACAGTAATTCTAGTAATAGTTAGTAAACTGAGGTATTAACTCAAAGTAAGGTTTCAGACTGATGCTTCCAGCTGGTAACAGCCTTTTAACCATTGCTTCCCTTATTACACACTAGTTAGCTACTTCTTTGTAAATAGGTTTAAAATTGCTTACAAGTGAATTGTGACTCCCAGTCCCTCAAGGTCTCTTGCTGTGTATCGTTGAGATCAGAGAGGTCATCATAGTCATCCCTCAGAGCCTCCTTATCCAGGCAGAAAGTGGCAAGACCTCGGGATGCATCTCTTCCAGCAAAAATCCCATATGGGCCCTCTTCAAAATAAAAACATAAGCAGCATTATTACAGAGGTAATGGATGCTGTACGATCTTCACGGATCAGAGTCCCCAAACTGAAACAGATGATGAGTTCCTACCCTGACCTGTGGGTCAGAGGTGCCTCAAACTTCTGAAATGTTTTTAAGTTTCATTCTACTTGGTAATAAGGGAAAACAGAAGAAGAGGACAAGAAACAAAACCATGGGAAGAAATACTGAGTTTGCTGAAACATCAGGACAATGAACCACACAACGGTGCATGGAACATGCAAACAGGGTAAGAATAAGCATACAAACTGGGAAGAACATCCTCAGAAAGAGGAACAAAGGAAGGATTTGTAAGTCTGAGGTGAAATGGAAATTTTCTAAGAGGTGCTCCTGACTTAAAAGAGCTGAAAGGATGACTTGACGGAAAATGTGGTGGAGATACCCGAAATTACCAACTTGGAAGAAACATCTATTAAAACTTTCAAAATGCAGGATGAACTCAAATGATCAAAACATGCAACTCACAGTAGATCAGAGATATCAAGACAGACTCTTGCTAACCTTCATTAATGATTAACTTGCTTGCATGACAAGCTGAAAATGGAGATATCACATGTTGCAACTAGACATTGGAAGTTCTTAAGGGGGCTTAAAGAAGTTAGATGTTAACTCTGGTTACTGTAGAGAGCATGCCATCTTCCACACCTCCCAGAGTGAGCTTTTTCCTAAATTCATCAAAAGAATCTTACTTTTCCATTAAAATGAAAACCAAACTAGCCAGACACTATGATGAACCATTCAGCAATTATCAAATTAGATACAATGGGCAGCTTTTACTGTTGTCAAGGAAGGTACCATCCAAAGCATGGTCCTTAAGTCAAGTGGTTTTCAGTCTGCACAAATACAAAACTGCACATCTAACTCAGCTGTACATATCATCTTGACTGCTGCAGAATGCAAAGTTACAGTCCAGCACCATTCAGTGACAGTCTCGACTCTATGTTTGGACCAAAAGTAATAATCTCATCATGCTTCCAAATACATGGTGTCTCCTGCACTAATGTTTTTGTCTCTGAGTAGCACTGACAGCTCATTACTGCAGCTACCAGCTGTCTGGACACCTCAAGAGTGGTTATGCCAGACAGATCCTGGTACAAATTAGCAAGCCTCAGCGAGGCTTTTTAACAGGAGGCCTCTGTTAAAAATAAAAACCCATGCCCTAGTGGAGGTAATTAAACTCTTACACCTGGGTGCACATACTCCCACTCACCTCATCACTGGCTGCTCTATAAGCCTCTGCATAGCTTACTCAATCTTTGCATGTTTGAACTGCCTACACTCCTGATAGGAAGCTGGTTTAATCTAAATTGCTAAGTATTTAGTATAAATATTATGCAATAGAGTGATGTCCACTAAAGTTGGGAATGGAATGTAAACACTGATAGCACACTTCGCTTCTGCTGCCTGGCATCAGGCAAAGGCACCCGAGGCCAGCGAAGCCACCCAACCCAACAGCGGCGCAACCCCTTACGGTACTTGCAGTATGTGTAACCTGCCCTGGGAAAATAAAGAGGAAAATGAAGCAACGCAGGCTGGCAAAGCCGGAGTTTTTACAACATCGAGGCCCGACTCTGGAGCCCGGGCAACAGTGGTAATCCTGCCCTCCGCCTCATCCGGGCAGGCAGGTCTCCCAGCGCCGCCCGTTGCGCGATCTTGCCGCAGGCCGAGCTGCGCACACCCTTCCCAGCTCTAAACAAGCAGAATCCTTTCCAAATCTCCGGATCGTGAGCAGGGGCGAGAGGGCACGAGCAGCTGAGCCGAGCGTTTGTGCCGCAGGCCAGGAGGCGGGTTAGGCATTAACGCGGAGCACGCTGATCCCCGCGCCGCAGGCAACAAATTCCCCCGCCAGCACCGGCCCCGCGGC
>NW_008794951.1:3494181-3500127 GCF_000699145.1 Aptenodytes forsteri
GGCAACAAATCGCCAGCACCGGCCCCGCGGCGCGGCTCTTGCTTCTGTCAAGAAATTAGTTAGCAGTTAGCGTACTACAACCTTTTCAAGAAACCTTCTTTAATTCTTTCCAGGGAAACGTGTGTTTTCTTCTGGGTTTCAGGGGTCTAAGAAATGGGTCAAAACATTCTGTTTCAACCTTCTTTTTTTCTTAAGAGAGATAACGCTGTGCTTTGTACACAGTGTGGCCCAGAAAGTGATGTCACGCAAGGAACATTTCAGCCACATGGTCATGCAGTGTCCTGGATAACTCAAAATGGGGTTTTGGAACATCTTACTAATTGATCTAGGGAAAACAAATGGTTGTTCTAAGTTGCTGTGGGAACTATTGTGTTGTAGCCATGAGATTTATTTTTTTGTTTTACTAGCAAAATATTGCATGAACAATTAAGGAGTTGATATTACTTACTTAAACTCACTGTTTTCTCTTTGTAGATTCATCTGCATTTATCCAGCATATTTGAATAACAAGAAGACAATAGCCGAAGGAAGAAGGATTCAAAATAACCTCGGAGTTGCGTTAGACCCGCGTCAGAGCTGCCGCGCTGGCCTGCTGGGAGCCAGCCGGTCCCTTCCCTGCACTCGCTCCTCCTGGGCGAGGGCGCATCTTCGCTTTCCTGACGGGTCAGTATCTTTTTGAAGTACTTACTAGCGATCGTGCCAAACTCTTAAGTAGGAGAAAAGGGAGGAAATTACCAGACTTTCGGGTTTTTCCCATTCACGTAATACCCCCTGGCCCCCAAAAACCACAGAAGCAGCAACAACAAGGTACTATTATAACATGAAAAAGAGAAGTGTCCAGTCGTGGACTTCTTTATTCAGGCTTCTTTTCAATAGAAATTTTGGTGAAGTAAAACTAAAGATGAAGGAAGTACTAACTTGACGTATATACTCAATACGGTGTTCGCATGGAGCAACTGGAGTCCTGAATACGGCTGAGTACTACTGGTGTCATCTGCTCCTTGGTATCAGGCACGAGAAAGCAGAAGCGATGTTTTGGGTCTGAGTGGTTGTCTCTGCAAACTGTGTCCTCACCATCCTTCAAAAAGAACACAAACTGATGCCCAGTCAGAATATCATCGTTCCCTCCACACAAGTGAGTAGTATCACTCAGGGTGCTCATGGAGAAAAAATGCAGCATACCCACCTTGATCTTGCATTGTAGCTTGGCAGGTGGTTCATATCACTGCTTCAGTGGATGAAGGCCGCTTTTACTGAACCTATCATTGGGACATTTAGTTAAATAAAATCGAAAGCAGTGCATTTCATTTACTTTCTAATTCTCAGTGTTAGGAAAAGTTTTAACTCTGTGGGCCACCAGGGCTACTGATAAAGAGTTTTGCCTTTTGGGATACACTCAGAACCTCCTGGTACTAAGGTGTTTAAACATGTTGGCTCTTGCAAGGTAGGGTGTTTGGTTCTACCTGCTGTCTGATCTGGGAAGCTCCTTGTTTTATTGATGGGCACTTGGGCCTTGATCTGTCCTTTCATGGTATACACTGACTTTTGCTTTCACCTGCTGTGTAACTTAAAAAACTCATTGTTTCATTGATCTGATGACTGAAATTTGTATTTGGTAATAAAGTAGGTCTGGGTTTTGACCCTATTTAGGATACTAGATAAATCTGTGAACCTTTAGAATTATTCAAACTACGAGCTGTATTACCTAGATGGCAGTTAATTCTGCTCAGTGTAGACATGACACTCTTACACTTCATCGTGTTGCTATTACATGTTAGAGGAATAGATGTAGAAAAAACAGAAATTTGGAGGGAGATTTTTCTTTCATTTTTTACAATACATTTTGTTCAAGAGAGAGGAGAAAACCCAGACTCCAAAACAACCCCAACCCTGAATTTGACCGTGAACCAGACACTGAAGGGAGGGAAAAAGAAGGTCTGTTTATGCCTAGTATCCTAGAGAAACCATGCAAGAACAGTTCATTCTTAGATAAAGAAGGGCCAGGAAACATTGCCAAGATTGATAGAATCTCAAGTTATCTGCCACAGGAGCACTGGTACTGCAAGTTACGGTTGCCCAACTTCAAGCTCTTTTTTAACCTTGCAGCATATCAAAAATATTCATATGCTTCAGAATGCATCTTAATTAAGAAAAAAAGAACAGATATTTAGAAATAAATGGGCATAAATAAAATCATGATACATCAGTCAGAATTATCTAAATTCATGAACCCTTTGTTACGCATTTCTCACTAGCAAGCTTACTTGGCAGTTCCTTTAAGTGGAACTGAGGTTCTAGTCAGAACGGAGTTGGCCCCAGCTCTAGTTAAATACCATAGGCATTAGCTGTGCTCCCACACAGGTTTTCCTCTCCATTCTATAGACAACAATAGTTTCCTCCTTGAAACCATTCTATTAACATCTGTGAGATGGGTTGATAAAGCAGTTCTAATATAATGCTCTCTTCTTATTAATTGAAGAAAACATTGGAACTCAGATAACTTTCATATCCTTGCAAATCAGAGTCTTTCAAACAGTTTTAAAATATTCCTACTTGTTTTTTTGATAACCAGCATAAATCTGTTAGAGATGAAGCAAAATTAGCTCCACTACACCTCGTCATTCTTACTGCTCTATTTCCACTTGGAACTTGTCTGGTAGATTTAATGAATCTTTTAGAGCATATTTAATACTTCTAAACAAAGTGTGCTTTGCCCAGGTTCCCCATGATGCGCTTTACCTTGGCCAAGTACACGGGGACCATTGTTGCCAAGCTGGTTTTGGTCCTCTCATTGTTCCTTTGGAAGCCCTCCACAGGAATTCTTTTCTCTAACTTACCTGACTGACGATTTTAATTCAAACTATGACTGCAAGAAAGTTTTCAGAAGTTTGCAAAGATACTGATGCCTAATTTGCATTACTTGTGAGCAGATTCCCAGAGCTGCTGGTCATGTGGCACTATTGCTGGCTGTCATTCGACCTGCAAGGACCCAGGGTTTCTGAAGTAGAGATGAGGTATCTTAGCCTCTGAGCTTTCTGAGAACTGGTGACAAATAAAACCAATGGCAAGTTAGATCTTTACTGTCCAGCCTAAAGTCTGATTTTTAACTCCCATCTGAGAATTTGAGAGCCTTCAGTAAAGTACCACAGGATTGCATCACAAACAGCTTGTAACATCAAGTAGCAGCCACAGAGAGAAGTTTTTGCCTTGTAGTCCAGTGGCCTCTTGGAATCTGTAGACTTCTCAGGAAACCGAGTAAAGAAACTAAAAAGCAAGGTTAAATGTGCCTTACAGGGACACAAGGAATTCAAGCCCTCTAGAGAGAGACTATCCAATAAATTTACGTAGGCAAGCTCCATCATACCTGCCTGTTTCTCACAGCTGGTGTAATACAGGTATTGCTTCTCCCTCCTTCCCCCCCCCCCCCCCCCAGTAATAATTTAATGTACTGACAAGGAAAAAGAAAGGAATGATGAGGAGCTGTAATCTCACTCTTTTACTGACTAGTGCCTACCTATGCCAAGAAAACAGAACCCCTTCCTAAACTGCAGGGGTCTGGTAGGTCAAATGTACTCCTGACGCTGGCAGCAGGCGTTACATTAAGCTGTTGTTAGAGTGGGTCTGTTCCAGGTGCTGAGCAGGCACCTGACCTAGGAATGCCCTGAATTATGTCTAGTCCTCAGATCAAAAGCATAGACCATCTTTCTGCTGGACTTCCTTTTTTTTTGAGTTTTTATTTCCATCTCTGTCATATCTCTGTTTATTTTTCAGTTGCGTCTTCTGACTTTCTAGCTGTGTTCTTCATCCAGCTAAGTGCTAGAAGAAAGAACTTTGCAATGCGAAGATGACACTATGCTGAAGGCTATCAAGATCCTGTCATTCCTTGAGATACTTGTGTAAACATCTGCAGCATAAAGCAGCTCCAGATGGGAATTTTTACCAAGTTTTAGAATGAGTGTCAGAGAGGGGGGTTGGAAAGGCAGAGACTGCTCATGCTGGAGAATTGCTTTCCTCGGAAACATACTGATGTGAGCTTGCAACTAAAATCTTACACACACACACATCCCCCGCCCCAGCCTCAGCTTCCCCCTTGCTTGTCTTTTAGGCTGCCAGGACTATGGTTTTCGATTCAGTCATGCCGAACAGGACTGACAGTCACTGTGACAAGAAAGCTTGCTTGGTCAGTATGTGCAGCAGCTACACTAGGAAGTTTTGGAGATGTCTCGTCTTTTAACTATAGATGAAAATCTGGGTGTGAATTCTTGGTACGGGCTCCCTTTTTGAAAGGCGGCAGATGTCAAAAACAATCTGGACAAGCTGTAGATAGTTCTGGAAGAGGCAAGGGAAAAAGAAAATGTAAGTCTGCATGTGATTCTTGCGATTAACAGTCTTAATATCCCTGGAAAGCACACTAGTTGACACTGAAAGAGTAAATAAAATCCCTGACTTCCTGAAAATAACTCCTTGGATTTGCTTACAGGTCTGATGAGCCAGAAGGGTTTTATGTATCAAAAATAACTGGATGACGTGAAGGAAACTTGGTGCATTCACAGCTTGAGTCAAATGAGTAGCACTGTTAGAGGGAGCAGGAAATGTTCTCTCTGCTCTGTCAGTGCCGGATAGGGAAATGGTATCCATTGCATGTACATGGGTTCTTCACAAGGACCAATTTTAACTTACCCTGGAGACATTAACTTAGCGTTTTGGAACGCATGAGCCATCTTCACTTGTGTCACTATATCCCTGAAGTAGGGCCTGTTATTTCTCTGCCACTATGCTGGAGGGCTAGTTCTGCCACAGAACAGATCAGTCTGTTTCAATGTGAATTGATAACCAACTTCAACGGTAGTAGATTTGAAGGTTAGAAGAAGGGAGGTATCAATAAACTAGGATGGTAGAGTTTTCTAGGTGTAACCTTCCAACATTTTAATTGCAGAAATGCAACAGGATAGGCATGGATTCTCATCTCAGTTTGAGTTTATTTAGCTGATATCTGCTTTTAACACCCCTAGCTAATTACAGAGAGTGCTTTTGCTGCCTTTCTTTGGTCTGCTTTAGTTGGGTGGTCAAATCCAAAGCAGCACAGACAAGATGGGGGTGGCTGAGTAAAAAGAAGAAAGCAGCAGCAGGCAGACAGACATGTGGAAGGAATATCACTTGCTTTTTTTCCAAAATCATCTAGGTGCCTAGTTAATTAGATACACTTCCAGGTGCAAGCCAAATTTCTGTCTGTTCCACAAATGGTTCCTTTTATCTTTGGTTTTCTGATTTTATTAAACAGTTGAAGCCAGTTCAGTCGTGCTTGGTTTGACACAAAGTTAGATTGCTAAGTAGTGATCCAGTGGAATCCAGTTTTCAACACATTAAGGAAGCACTCCATTAATTTCCCAGCCTGATGCCTTTCCAGCTCTTCTAGTTATGCAATGTCTTCAATGGGAAAATCTTTCAGACCCTCAAAGTCATCCCACAGCCTGAGAGATGTTACGCAGATTACGTATGCTGAGAAGAAGATGCCTTGTGCTGTGCTCCAAATCCCCTAGGCAATGTGCCGAATGCAGGCGTCTTAGGTCATCAAGCTTAATGTTTTCCCAAGCAGTTGTGTGTCAGGAGCTAGGCCACAGAACTGCCCACTGCCTTCATGCTGTAGGCTTGCCTTACACAGGTGTCCCAGGTCTGAGTCTGTAAGATTCCACGGACACCAAACCAGCGGGGAAAGCCCAAGAAGCCTTGGAGATAGCACAGGCTTCCCACCCCGTGAAGGCAAAAGAGTGTGCCAAAATTCCTGCAATATCAAACCCCTCCATTTTATTTAACGTGATTTCCCAGGCCAAGCGCAACTTTCTGATGGAGGCAGAGCGGCCCAGTCTGACGGGCAGTCCCAGCGCGGTGGTGCCAAAGGGATCCAGCGGGCTGACCCGGCTTCAGGTGGGGGAGCCCCGCCGCGGC
>NW_008794951.1:3500653-3558097 GCF_000699145.1 Aptenodytes forsteri
GCGGTAACCGGGAGGGGGCACGGCCCCAGCCCGGGCGGCTCCGTACCCGCTGCCCCGGCAGGGGGAGGACTCCTGCCCGCTGCTCCCGCCCTCCCTGCCCCTCGGCAGCGGCGTAGCGGGGCCGTGCCGGTGAGAGCTCCTCGGGTCGGGCTTTGCACACGCGAAACCCCCAGCGCTTGGCAGCAATGGGATAACGCTAACGGGTGTTTTGTGGCGTACGCGAGCGGCGTGAGCTTTCTGTGATGCACTCTTTGTTCAAATGCTTTATTCACCGACTGCTGGCTAACGTCTCCTTACTCCTCCTGCGAATGTAGGGTCTGTCGGGCTAAATTGGCATCTTCATCCTTAACGTACAGACTTGCAGTCTTTCAGCGTCGGATCTATACGTTTTATGCCCTAAACCAATTTTTTAACCTATGTTAATTAGCTGGAGTAGTCACGGTTATTAATATGAGCTGGACTTTATTTTCTCTCTTGCATCGTTAGTGGAATTGCTGGCTGTCTCCCAGCTGCGAAGTCTTAACACTGGTGTTGGGGACTGGGAGAATCCATGTGATCCCAGAGTGAGTATGCAGTGGTGACGTGAGTGGTGACGTATTAGGGTCTTGTAAAGGGAGCAGATCGGATCCATAACCTGTAGTAGAATGAAAAGATGCCCACCGTGTCATTTCTTTCATGATTATTTTGCTGATACACTCTATAGTTTTAAGAGCTTGATCTTACAAACAACTGTATGCAGGAGTAAAGCCTTAATCACATAATGACTTTGATGAATTTCCTATGATAACTATCCTTGTGCAAGTAGCAGTGGCTTATGTAAGGGCAAGTGCTTTCATCAAGGTAACAAGCTGCAGGCAGGGTATGAGCACAGAGTATCCAAGAACCCCAGCGAACCACCTCCAGTCTTTCCCATAGTCTAGTCCAACTGCTTTCTTGGAAGTGTCATTCAAAATGTCCCTTTCCCCTTCCAGCCATTGTGCCGTGTCCTTGCACCACATCCTGCGGAGATCTCTGTGTGAGTGGATTCCTCTGCCTAGACCCACACAATCATCAGAGCTTGTCTGATGCAGATTTGGATGGGGTTTTATTAATTTCAGACCTGGTGTAGCAGATTGGAGAACTGGAAAGAGGTAGCCTAGTACACATATTCTGAACTGTTTGGGATTACACTCACTGTAGATCTTTTACACTTTGTGTTGTCCTTCTGATATTTGGTAGAAACTGAAGGAGGTTACAGGTAACTTGAAGTATACTGTTAGGAACCCTTAAAACAGAAAGGCAAGTCTGGTGGCATTATCTTTTATTAACAGCTTCGTGAACATGAGTTTTCTATTTCTTTTTCTCTCACACAATATAATAAATGATAATTAGGACTCCAGTACCTTTGCAGATACATTATAAGATGAGAAATGGAAATATATATTTGTCTTGCTGTTATAAAACAAATACAATGAAAAATTAATCCGGTGATTTCATGGGCATGGAATAACTTTTTGCACTGTTTGGTTGATCGGTTGTTATAGTTTGGACTTACAGCTCTGTAATATAAGACCAGTACATTGTTAGTGCTTCAGGCCAATTCCTGAAGAATATTGCACCTGAAAAGTTAAGTTTGGACTTACAGCTCTGTAATATACAGACCAGTACATTGTTAGTGCTTCAGGCCAATTCCTGAAGAATATTGCACCTGAAAAGTTACATTGACTTAGTGCAATTGCTCATCTGTTTCTAAAGAATGTCAGTAGATGACTTATGACAAGATCAACACAGTTATACTTCTCCAGACTGAGCTCCTACATAGTCATAAAAAGATGCAGCCCTATTGCACAGGTGGGGTGTGAGGTTTGCAAGGATTCCAGAACTGTCCAGCCCAACAGAGAATTTGGGTCCATATCTGCAAAATTCAAAGTTGGCTCGGTTCTTACTTGCTACAGTATAAGAAAGTGCAACACACTTCTTACCTTGGACTTTATGACTGACTCAAATTTAGTATATATATAGGTTTATGTGATTATGTATGTATATAAATGCTTTTATACTGTGCAAAACCAAGTTACTTGGACGTTACGTGAACCAAAAGTAAACTCCTCTGGTTTTTTAGATTATTGTGAGTTGGAAGACTTTCCCACTTAAGCTGTTTGCTTGTGTTTCCATCAAAGATTTGATGGAATTTTGCTGAAAATAAAATGTCATAGATTCCTGTGACAACAAAGATGGAGGTATGCCCAGTGCAGATTTGATGACTCAAAACTCTTTGTCCTTTGGAACCCACAGCACAGGTTTTTGGCTGTATTCAGACGTTTGGGAAGTAGATCCCCTTTTAGACTTCTTTTTAGTCTTCCTGGGAGCCAGTAAATGCAGGCTTAACCAGCAAAAGTTAAGTTTTACAACTTAAGAAGTTTTACTGGCACTGGCCTCTGTTTCAAAGTTAATATTTGTCTCCACTTGAAATGTGTCTTAATTTACCAGTCAGAGAATTTCCTGCAGACAAATGCAGAGCTATGTTTTCTTTTACCAGAAGAAGACGTATGACAGTCAAAGAAGAAATGAGAAATTGTACTTGGTCCAAAGACCTGCTTAATACAGGCCCATTTATTTAGAATCTAAATAAATTTATTTAGGGTCCAGTGGTTACTTAGAATATTTCACAAGCAAGCACTAGCTGCAAGTACAAATACTGGGATCGTGCATAAACATTAAGAGAAGGGCTAAGATGTTACTCAGTTTTAACAGCTGTGAAAAGGGGCACTCAGTGAACAATACTTTGTGTACGTGGGAGAGAGTCTAATATATTTAATACCAACCAACACATCTTTAATCGTTACTGCTTAATCTCTGCTAAAAGCCACTACAACTTTGACCAGAATGCTTACTGCATCTGATACTGTTGAAGTGTGTTAAGAGATTAGTTCTTTCTTATTTATTTATTTATTTATATGAACTCTCTCTCTCTAAACAAAAAGAAAGCATGCATTGGTTTAGCAAACTGGGGAGTTGATTTTATTTTATTTTGTTTTCCCTAAGGATTACTGAAAATCCTCATGCTTGTACTGTGGACAGGGTACGTGGTGTGGTTGGTCTCAATATCTTTAGTTACATAACATAAACATCAAGCTGTGCGGTAAGTCAAACAGGGGACAAAGCAGCGTGACTGTACTCTCTGTTGTACATCAGACTGCAAGCCTAGGCTATGATAGGAAGAGTTGAACTCAGTGGAAAGACTGTCATTGATTTTAATGAGCTCTGGATATGGCCCAAACTCAAGAATCGGTGGCTTGACTTTATTGGAATGCCACCAGCATCATGTTGAGTCATGCGTATGCAGATACATATACCTCCTCTTAAAGTTTAAAATAGCTTTCAAAAGCAATGCCAATGCCACAGGCATAGATGCCATTTGAATTTCATCAGTTTTTTCTAAATGAATTCAAACACATTGCATGAGATTTTGTTACTTGACATTGGTTTTAGTGGAAATGCAGTCCCGTTCCCTCATCATTCCCTCAGATGAATTTCTATGCCAATTCTTCTGTCTGTTTACGGTCAATCTATTGTGTAGTTTAAGCATAAACAGATTTCTCTCCATCTGCAGAGGTTTATCTCTGTATCTTTGGTTGACAGCTTATATGTGCAATGGAACGAGTGCTACAGGTTAGAACTTGAAACCACCTCTTTGGCGAGCAGTAGACACTGAGATTTGCAGCTGATGTTATTAGCAAGGATTGTTTTAACTACTATTCCTCCCTCACTCCTGCTGACTATTGCAGTTCCCCCCATAAATCTCATGGGATCTCATCAGGTTATAGCTTGCACAGCCAAGCGATCATGCAAGACTCTGAACATTCTTCTGACCAACCAAAACCAGGCAAAACTGCCAAAATACATACTCGTCCACAAAGCTTGAAAGCAAGATCTTTAGTGATTCAGAAACTGAGAATGAAGAGAGCGCCAAATATTATTTCCCATACACCTGCTTGTTTAAGCCATCACATAGTTTTGCTGACTCAGGAATGCTGGATTTGGGGTGACTGCACTACTCTAAGCTCTTAACACTGTAGGAAGTAATGAGGATCTTATTTGACAGCTTCTTTTTAAATTGCTGCTTAAAAGCCTGTGGGGGAAAATGGATATTAGTGCACATACTTATTTTGCTTACAACTTTGACACCCTCTCTAGAGCTAACCTCAGCAAAACAGTATGTCAAGGAGTTACAGTCTCTCCTGCTTTCACTGCCATTCTTTGGCTTTTCATCTGCTGTTCCAGCCCTTTCTTCTTTCTGCTGAACATGCATTTCTTAAATTTAATTTATATTTACTAGTAAGAAGAGGCTGCCATCATTCATAGAAGGCTGTTAAATATTATTGCTATAATTTGCCAGAAAATGTTATAGTAGCTTGCAGTCAAGTGTGTCCTTTCCTTTCTCCTAGTTTACACTTTACAAGACCATTTTTGGTAGGGTATCTGCCAGCACATAAGGGGTTAATGTTGCTGTAGTTTGGCTGGTTCTTTGCCAGTCTTTGCTCTTTTGAGTGCCAAGACTTTTTTTTTTCTTTTTTTTTTTTTTTTCTTTTTTTTTTAAGATTCCTAGCCTAGGAGAGTTGGAGCTGCAGCCCTTACCATGCGATCTGGGCACATTTGTCCCACCCTGAATCACGGTATCTGGCAAACCAGCATCTTTTCCCAGGCCTGTTGCTGACTTGCTGGACATGACTGCAGCCAGATGACAGGGGTCTAAGGCTCTTCCTTGCGATGTCAGGATAAATTTTATCCCTATGGTTCAAGAAACTATTCGTATATTCCTAAGCACTGGTAATGACAGGAGGGGGAAGGTTTAGAGAAGATGAATTCTCTCATCCTCTTTTCTTTCAAAGCAGTGTCAGGATTTCTGAGTTCTGAATTTACCCTCTGTTTTTTCATATGATACATTTCATTATCTCAGTAGGAGGAAGTGAAAGGGCGATGGAAAGAAAGCAGGGGAGGTAGGCTGTGTGGTTTACTTGACATTTGAGAAATAGTCCAAAAGTTTCCTCTATAAATTTGAACTATAGACCCATAGTATAATTACCTAGGAACATGCTACAAGCGGGGAGTGTGTATGAACGGCGCTTGCTTGGTTTTGTTGCTTTTTCAATCTATATGTTATATTCGAGTCTGCCAGCAAAATGATTTAACACCTCATAGGGAGCTTGTGGATTTATATAATTGACTCTTTAAATCTTAGTTTAAAAAAAGGGAGATGTGAACACAATGTTATGGAGAATGGGGCATAGAAAACCCCCGGTGCATTAGGAGAGTAAACGCAGCTGGAGATGCCATTTCAGAATTGCCTTGTGTACAATACTAATGAAAGTTCTTTCCAAAATCCTTCATTCTTTCTTTGCAGATATATTATGACAGACTTTATTTACAGATGCATAAAGCTTTAACTTTTTAAAGATTTTGGTCCTTTGAAAGAGACGTAGCATGCAGCTACTCCACGTCAGAGTAAATTTCAAAACTACAATGCAATGTGTTTGTGTGTTCTTAAGAGTTCAAGAGTAATACAGTGAGCAGAACATTAGACTGTTTATACACCTGTTGTTAGCTACCAGCATGTACTTCTTTAAGCATTTTTTTTTTTATGCTTATTTTCTTTTTTTGGATCTATCTTTCGTACATTATCACTTTGTTGCTACTGCAGAGTAGCAACTGACTGAAGAGTGGATTTAATGAGAGTTAAACTCCTAAAGCTGTGGGTTCTGCAATAATTAAAAATGATATCTTCTTATACAAGAAAATACATTAAAATGTTAAGGTTCTTACAATAAATCAGCTTAAAGCAAGAAATCTGAGTCAAGGAAAGACTATAATTTATCTCAGAAGTTCTTGCTTTAGTTGATTTGTGAAGCTTCTAGGCTATGCAAAAGGTTTTATCAGTCAGCTTGAGCTGGTCAGTCTTCCTGATAAAATGCAAATCCTGGTCAAGCTGATGAGTTATGTTTGGTATCTCGCACGTCAGCAGTCCCAGCACGAAGGAAGGTCAGTGGGTGGCTTTCAGCCAGCTGAGCGGCTGAGTCTCGGGTGGAGAATAGGAGCTGTTTTTCCATGGTAGTGAAGATCATCTGATCAAAAGTGTGTATCTCCACCACCTAGACTCCTTCCTCTTGGAGGGAGGACATGGGAAGGGCTACAGATGTCCTCTATCTGGACCTCTGTAAGGCCTTTGACACAGTCCCCCACAACATCCTTCTCTCTAAACTGGAGAGGTATGGATTTGATGGGTGGACTGTCCGGTGGGTGAGGACTTGGTTAGATGGTCACATCCAGAGGGTAGTGGTCAACGGCTCAATGTCCAGATGGAGGTTGGTGAAGAGTGATGTCCCGCAGGGGTCTGTATTGGGACTGGTACTGTTTAATATCTTCATCAATGACATAGTGGGATCAAGTGCGTCCTCAGCAAGTTTGCAGATGACACCAAGCTGGCAGAGCAGTGTAAAATCATGTTAAATGGAGAAAAGAGGGAAAAAAAGGAGCAAACCAGCCATTATAATTGTGATGAGTCTGAAGAAACTATGTTATAAACAATACCACCACAACTTTTGTTGATTGGATTAGAGGGAAAAAAGGAATACAAGCAATTTACATGCTCTGATTCTGGTGATCACATTTCTTCTGCTCTACTGGCCCTCAAACTATGGCCGTTGCCACTGCTCTTCGTTCTGCAGTTACAAGAGGGATAAAAACAGTCATAGGGTGTGACTTCGATTTTATTCTACTGTACATTACACAGCATCAGCACAATCGTGTGCCCTTGTTCCTCCAAAGGAAAAATATTTCTGATTTTGAACAGGTTTTCATTTTGGTGGAAGGGGTGTTACATTTGTAGTGTGTATGGGACTCTTCAGAGATAACGTATTTGCTGTTTTTGTAACTGATTCTGATCAAAATAAAAGCTTGATCATATCATCACTAATACCATTTTTACTGATGACCAGTGGTTATTCTGCAACATTCAATGGCATTTCCTTTGGATGTTTTTTACTAACATCCCATTATATCTAGCAATTACATGTGAATTCATGGTGAGAAAACTTTGCACAGTCTAGGAAAAAAATCCAGAAGTCTTACTAGTGTTTAGCGTTTGTACTTGGTTACAGTTGCCTTTGTGAAATATTAAATCTCATCCACAGTGAGAAATACTACATTATAAGTATTGTGTAATCAAGAAAACAGTGCAAATCCATCTTGTAACTTAGCTCATTAACCTTTAGTTGCTTTTAAATACTATCTAGTCTTATACACGTTACGTATAAATAGTCCTCAGTAGATGGAGAGCTTGCTTAGTATTTTCACGACCAAAGGGAACTCTTTGAGTGCAGAACAAGCACTCTTTAGAC
Source organism: Aptenodytes forsteri (assembly GCF_000699145.1). Classification (NCBI taxonomy): domain Eukaryota; kingdom Metazoa; phylum Chordata; class Aves; order Sphenisciformes; family Spheniscidae; genus Aptenodytes; species Aptenodytes forsteri. The sequence goes on from NW_008794951.1 coordinate 3,508,030, forward strand.
TTCACACTAGCTTATCTCCAGGCAATATAGAGAGACCCTTGAGGCCTCAATTAGTACCATGCCAGACAGTATCAGCTATATTAGCCTCTATGTTATATCCAAAGGAGCTGTTTCATGAGAGGATCTGAGTTTGTGTTCTTGCGTAGGTGCTGATAAAACCTGTAGAAGGGGTAGGTGACTTTTTAGCTACATGGCACATGGTGACAACTGCTCCTTTTCCTGTTCGGACCTGCAGCATCAGCTGGTATTTCATTGTATGGAAACTACCTAGATGGAAGGAACTGCTTAGTAGCAAGGATTCAATACCTGAAGCCAATACCAGTGGATCTCAAATATGTTCTGTTTAAAGGCTAGCAATAGGGGCCGGAGCGGTGAGGCAGAGAGTGGCATTTATCTTAGGAAAGCTGTAGGTATCCCCTAATCCCTGTGGTAAAGCAGAAAGATACTAAAGCGATGGACTTAAGTTTGTCGTGACTCTGAACTGTAGCTTTTTCAGATACCGCTGATCCTGGGATGATAGACAGACCCATCAGCTCAGTGCATTCCTTAAGTGTAGGCCCAGCTCTGTGGTTGCGCTGTTTGAAATGGGAAGGACCAAGCAGTAGATCCAGTTTAAGCATGTGATTATGTGACTTAGTGCCACAGAACTGTTGTTTATTCAACAGTTTTAGGTAAAATTCTTCTGCAATTAGCTTATTTCCTGTCTCTGGATATTTATTAGATATTTTCCCTTCCCATTATGATGGGAACAGCTCCAGCATATTTAAGAGACAATTGGGAACACACTGGGATATTTAAAGATTCCCAGAACTTGAATCTGAGTAATGCGTTGGGCTGCCGTGTAAGGACTCTGCTGTGCTATGGGTCTGTTCTGATGAAATTGGCTCAGTATGAGGTATTTTTTATTATGTGATGATTTTAAAACTCTGGACAGGCTGGGCCAAATCATGTGGTGCAGTCATTGATTTCTAATTTAACTCAGCATTTTGATGCCAGTGATCCTGTAAGAGTTCCCACGGCTGAATGCTGGCTGGTGAACTTAAAGTTATCTTGGATATTTATAGGGTGCCTATTCTTGTAGGGTCTTTCTGGCTGTCCTTATCGAGTGAGGGAGGATGGAGAAAGACTCTAAAACACAGTTCCAGGCACCAGGAACTTTGGGTTCAGTTGCAGTTTATGGTTTCTGGAATAGTCACTGAATTACTCTGCCTCAGTTCTCCCAGCCGTATCCGCAGTATGGAGTAATACTGTATTCTGTTCAGAGGGACACAAGTCTGGTGCTTGTGATTAAACTTGCAGATATCAAGTGGTGGGAGTAAATTTATTATTACTCAGTACTTTCTACTTATTTTGCAGTTTGTGGAATGAACCAGTTACTGTATTTGTGCCTTTACACAGAGGAAAGCGAACGAAGAAAGCGAGATGTTACCATTGCCTATTAATTTGAGTTAAATGTCAAGAGTATGCAGTTCTGAGTTTTATTTTTCTGTTCATTTCCCCTTGGAGCAATAAAGCCTGCAGGCAGGACATTCTGGGACCTCACTGCCCTTCTCTGAAGGTTAATGGCCACTTTATCTTTAGCCTTGTGTTTGCAGGCACTGGAGTCAGACAGCCTTTTCCCCAGAACTGCGCTTCCGTGATTTCCTGTATTATTACTTCAGCCGACAGCCAGTGAGATGGTATCAGAGATGACCTTCACTTTCGAATTTTTATTTCAATCGTGGTTGAAATTCAGAATGTTGATGGTTTTAGGAATATTATTCCAGATGTGTGAGTCCCTGGTTCTCCTCTTGCTTATGCCTGCATAAACAAATCAGGAGTAATTCTGTTGAAGAGGTGGGCCTACATTAGTGCAAAACTAATATACATGGGAAGTCATTAAACTTGATTGCTATTCACAGCACAAGCATTAGTGGCAATGTCGGTCTGTCTCCAAGGGAGCTTGGCGAGAGTGTTGCAAGGATATTGACTGGATCTATCCCTAGAGGGGAATTTGGGAAGAATGGGGTGTAGAAAACTTAATTCATTATTCACATCGTCTCAGGATATTTGTTTAGACTCAGTAACTGTTACCTCTGATGTTCGACATCTAGACTAGGCACTGGTCCATGTGCCTGTAGCTACATACTGTGTTCTCACATTTCTTTCCAGATGGTCTTGTATATTGGTGCCTGCCTGGACACCGAGAAGGAAAAGTTGTGTTGTTGGAACTTAATATTTTTTAACATGGTATTTTCTTAAGTCAGAATGTGTAAAAATAGAGCTCTTTTGTTCAGCTTCTGCACTACCCCCCTTAGACAAAAGACCACAGTTTCCCAGTATATAAAATATTGACCGTGCTAGTATTTTCACAGGAAATACCAAGCTCTTCCACTGTGTCAAAAATAATCTGCTTTTCATTCAGACTCATTAAAACCTTAGATTTTAGATTTATGATCTTGGATGAAAAAAGTAGATATGTGAGAGGCAGCACATCCTGGCTGTATTGTCTATGTATACAGGGATGCTGTTACTTTCTCTATAAATAAATGACATATTTATATGCAAATCAATCCCTGTAGATTTGTAAAATGCCAAACAAACAGTTCTATCTCTTTATCTGTATTATTTGTTTGGCAATTGATGTTTTCTGACACTGAAGTCTGAGGTTACATCTGTGATTCTGTTGCAAATCCAGGGGAAATTACCTTTTGAATGACACATGGCCTGACCTTCATCTCCAGATAATCCAGGAAGAGTTCACGTTTGGCAGTGGGGACACAAAGGACAGATTTAGCATACCAGTATCTTTTTGGCCATGTTTTAGAATTCAGTAATGCACTGGATACCCCATACCGAAGTTTATCTTCACTCCTTCCTCAGAAGTGAAGACAGCATGTTTGTGGTAAACTGCAAGAAACGATTCAGACTCAGAATTACCAAACACTGGAATCAAAGAGATTATATGTATTGCTACTTTCTTTGAACTATTCTTTTTATTGAAGGAGCTTGCAGGAAGTCCTCTAACAGAGAATAACAACAACAAAAATCCCCCAAAGCCCGCACATTGTACACAAAGTGTAAAAATAGACATAATTAGAGCAACACACAGTAATTAGATTCCAGAGCAAGTATCATGGCAAATTCTTCAGGCTTATACACATGAATAAAAAGCTGATATAATGCATAGTTAGAGGCCCCTGACTACACTCTCTACTTTCAGTTTCAGAGATAGGCTTTGACCCTCATTTTCCTCCTAATATTAATCACAGATGGATGTATAAACTCTGCAAGGCAGAAATCCTCTTATCTCCACTTCTTTGTTTTCTGCGGAGTACTGTGTTTGATTCCAACCCTATTTGTTTAAAGCTCTGATACTGCAGTTTTTAACAGTGATGCGTGTTTAGTTGTTTCTTTAGTATTGAAGGGTTTTCACTGAAAATTTCCAAGCCAGGCCCATTTGCCAGCCTGGGAATCTCACTTGTAAGAAAGCTGAATCCATTTCTGCTTCAGGAAAGTGTTTCCTGAGAGTCATATTTATGTTAGCACACAGGTAAACAATCCACATGCCAAATGCAGAGAGAATTGTGGTATGGGAACAGTGACTTGCAATGTTATGGTTAGATTTCTGTGCAGGGTTTATTCCAGGTTATAATGGAAGGAGTGCTTTACATGCAATTCAGCTAGAACAGCACGTTTTTATAAATACTTGGGCAAGATCAAGTGCAGCATAAAATCTAGTCTGAAAGTTCTCAATTAACCTAGGCTTCATTGCTCAATGGTAAAGACACTAGAACGGGAAGCTAGACTTAGATTCTGCTCGATTTGCCCCACATACCTCATTTGATGTCCAGGCACTGACAGGGTTACTTTTTCAGAGTTAAACAAATGAATAGAAAATGTCAGGTGTTTGAGGGTATGCAGCCCTGCCCTAAAAGGAGGGGAGGGTGTGTGCAGCTGCATAGCTTCAACTGCATTATGGGTTGCAGGAGGGCAGGTGGTGCTCAGTCTGACAGTAGCTGGGAAAGGTGGAGAAAGTCAAAATAACTGAAAAGTGCAAAATGTTGCTAGGAGTACAAATGCAACACGCATGTAAGAAATACACAGAATCTTCACTATATAAAATCCAAGTGCATATAGATCAATATATGACAGCTCACCCCATCGCAATGGTGATAGGGGGAGCTGCAAACCTCCTTCAGTGAATTCTCACCTGATAGACACTGTGTTTTTCGCAACAGCAAAACTTATGAGTGGAATGCAGTCAAAATGTGACTTTGTTACAGTGACTAGGAGAGAGGGAAGTAGACTAGATTTTGGTAGAGGCTAAAGGCTAAAAATGAGACACCAAAGTCTGCCTTGTTAACAAGCAGTCAGTTCAGAGACACCAAAATCTACAGGAAATCTGAAATGCTACGGTCTATCAGTTTGCTGTAGGATTTCTACTCCTACCCCTACATTTGTTTGGTGAAAAAGTCACATGAAAGTTTCGTCCCTTTCTGAAAATAAATAAAAAAATATAAATCAAACATCCATGTTTAAACACAGTTTGTGAATCATGGGATCTCCTAAGTGTGATATCTCGTCCATCCCTGCTGCTTTGCACTGTGTATGTGTCCTGATTGCATGCAAACCAGCTTTGAATGGACATTTTGTGGAGTGTTAAGTGTTCACTACCTGAAAGCCAGGGAGGCAAGGACACAGTTAGCCTTTAGAGATCTAGTTGCAAGAAAAGCAGTAGATCTGTCGGACACGAAACGTGTTTTGAATTGCTGGTTGTGTGTGTAGCTCCTAACACCTCTGCTGTCAGGCTGCTGGCATGTTCCCTGTGTACGTGTATATGTGTAGGAAGTGACTGTGGAAACATGCCAGTGTTTTTTAGCTCACATTGAGTTTCCCCCATTGGATTACTAGTTGCTGTTGGTTACTTACATTGAAGAGGCCTTTTTTGCAGTGACACAGGTGAAAGTGCCTGTGAAACAAATAACTCGCTATATTTTGGTGCAAGCGTTTCTCAATGATTGGGTTGCTGGGCCTTGCTCAGACTTGCCTCCCTCATTCCCTTTGGAGAAATTAAGAAACTTGTTGGGAAGTTTACCAGGTGCTGGGAGCTCTGCTGCTACCTCTTCATTGCTGCCGGTACCACTGCGGGAGGGCAGCTTGCCACCTGGGCTGCTTGTTCTGCCTGCAGACTCAGAAGATGAAGTGAGGCGGATTTGGATGTGCAGTGATCACAGGGTGGTGGTGCAATGTTGGGCTGTTGAAGGAAAGCAGTGACAGTGAGTTTGAAGAAGTCAGTGGGGAAGGCCATGATTTTCAAATGGAAGTGGGCCTAGACTGGGCTATTTCAGTCAAGCCAAGCCACAAACTTTAGAGGAAATCCAGATCAGATTCAACTTCCAGGTGTTTAAATTTGCTGTCTTCCCTATCTTTGAAGAACCATCTGTACTTTGCCAAAGTCTGTATTCTGTGGTTATTTGGTGTTCATCTACTTTCCAAGCTGAAAACAGCTTTAATTAATTAACTGGCAGTAGAGCAGCCCATTCGCTTTAGCACTTGACAAGTGAAGAGCTAATGTCAGCACAGCGACTGTTTGGCTGTCAGACCTGGGGTACAGTACATAACTGCTAACTTGCACTGATTTACCTTGGATGTAGAGCCATGATGTTTATCAACATCTAAGATTTCAGATCTGTACCCAAAAAGCTCAGTGTGTAGCCATTTGGAGCTGTGCTAGTGATAAAGAGGCTGAACAGTGAATAATACATGCTGCCATGAAGTGGCTTGGAAACTGATATGAAGATAGAGAATCAAAATGAATTAAATCCTGAGGTGGGGTAATTATTTTTAATGACTGTTTACTAGTCTGTGCTTCTTGGAAAGTAAAGGGGTTTCTAGATGGTGCAATGTGTGTTGCTAAACTGCCAGTCCCTGGGAACAGGACTACGTTTGACCTAAATGGAACCCAACAGATGAAGATTTGCATGTTCAAATAAGTAACTTCAAGACAAAAATACATGAAAGAAAAAAGAATAATGAAAGGAAACATATTCTGAAGGCAAACCATCTGAGGAGGTTAGGAGACAGGGAATCTGCTTCATGTTAGCAAAAAATCTGATCTTTTGAAGCTTGTGGGCCATATTCTACACCAGTTTAAGTGATGAAATTCTTCCAAAGCCATCAGGATTACACCCTTCCACTGGCTTTAGGGACTGGGCCTTCCCACTGGAAGGCCATTTGATCTTTCTTGCTTTTAAATACAAATGTGAATTTCTCATGAGGTCTCCTTCATTTCTTACTATAAATGTTTCCGTTGGCAGCATTTTCTGAACTAAATGCCAGGCAGATTTCAGATGCAATCCTACATCCAAGGTTTTGTACATTAAGCCAGTCAGAAGGTTTCTCCAGTAATCTCCAGGAATTCCTTCTTGGTGGTTGTTACCCAATAACCGGAGCCTTGATTTTGACTTTTTTTTTTCCTGTGGGCTTTCTCTGGTGGGTGGAGACTAATGCTCTCTAGCTAGCCTTTTTCTGTTAGGATTAGGAGTTCAGCGTGAAGTCATCATGACAAATGCAGTAATTCAGGACAACAGTGAAACTCATTTGGGTAAAACTTCAACTAGTGTTACTGTATTTTTGCTGCTTTGTCTTTTCCCAAGAGAGAGAAAGTGTATCTGCTTGAGGTCAGGTTTGATTTGCAGTTCTTCTGTGGGTGGCATTGAAGTTGGCTGCTTGTAGAGGCTTTCTCTTTCCTGCTAAGTGGGAAACTAGACTAGAATATGATTTGGTTCCTGTTTGCGATGGCCCTTGCACTTGCTGTCATTTATTGTTTGTTGCATGGCTTTCCTTTGTGTAGGGGGCTTTAGAGGAAATAGAGGAATGGAGTTGTGCGTTCATAGATTTCAAAGTTCTGCACCATTTTGAAACTGCTGTAGCTGAGTCAGTTATGGGACTCCTCACCAGAGGTGCATTTCTCAAACTTCATGCCTCTCTTATGGGAAAGGTGTTAAAATAAATTATTTTCTTCCTGGTATTCCAGAAGAACTGCTCTACCTTAGATCTGGCCTTGCTATTCAATGCCTTTAAGAAGAACTCATATAGAAATACTCATATAATACTCCCTCTGACTGGCTTGTCAGACCCAAGTATTCAAGTATTATGTACTAGCTGAGAAATACAAATAAATGTGGTTTTCTTCTGATCTTTTAGGAATGAGTGTAAATCTTTTCTTTGTAATTATGAGAGTTATGAACTTACTGCATTTAAATATGCATGTGTTTTTTTAAGAGCTGAGATTCTTACCAAGACATGCGACTCCAGGAATAGGCTAACACTTTGTTATTGGCTGCTGATACTCCCTAATTGTGTGCAGGCAGCACAAGCAATGTCTTGCCTCACCTCTCTGCTTTTACCTCAGCAGAGGTCATTAACAGCCGTGATGTGGATTCATTTCCATATGAATTTAATGCAATGTAATGTCAGAAATGTGTGCAGCTATGTTGTCCCCAGGGCTTGGGTCATCCCTGTGAATGAAGCAGCTTTGCTTGAGGTTTATGTTCCCCAGCATTAAACCATAGCTATTTTCCTCCTTCCCTACTCAGTGAGGGCCTCCTTAGTTGTGGTAGTGAGTAACAACTGTTAGTGTATTGTCAAAGGGCATCACCAGGCAGTATTTTTCTCGTATGGGTGTGCTGGCTACTTTAAACTCCAGAGCTTTTTGCCTGACCTTGCAATATTGCAGGGATGCTTTTTTTTTCTGTTAATGTGCAGAATAGCTTGTTAGAATAGATTGTGATTTACAGTGAGATGGGATAATGCCTGTTCTGGAAGGTCCTGTGCACCCCTTATGTGCTGGAGAATGACTACAGTTTTTAGTGGTTATTTCAAAGATGTTGCAAGTACTTTCTGTAGCCTTTCTCTGTCTAAAAAATAACAATAACAATTAATCTCCTCAGGGCTTCTTCACGTCCTGATTACAACCAAGCCTCTCATTAGTCCCACAGGGAGACAGAATCAAATGCCATGTGGTATTTTACACTTAAGATGCTGTGCTTACCAAGAGCTGGAAGGAGACAGGAAAAGGGGGAGTTAACAATTCATAACCATTTATGGAACAGGCACAGCCCTCCTTGGACCCAGTTCAGCAGAGTCTGAGGGCCTCAGATCAGGAACTTTATCTGGCTAGTAATTGCATCGGCATGCTGGCTTTCTCGTGTGCGTGTGTGGGCATTTGGTGAGCAGGATACGAAGCTGCAGAATCTTTGAGCTGGCATCGACACACAAGGATGAATTAAATGCACACACGCCTCCCAGGAAGGACCATGGCTGGATTCTACGGTTGCCTGAAAAGTAAAAAGTAAGTGCCATGCTGAGCCCTCCCCTCCACCTTTCCAAAGTGAGCTGAGTCTAGTGGGTACTTTGAAATTGTCTTTGTTGTATTTCAGCAGCAGCACTGAACAAAATGCTTATGCCTTGAGACTGAAGTACCATTCTGAGTACAAAAGTGTAAAAAATCAATCCTGGCTGAAATACCAAATCAGTGAAAAATGGTCATGGTTTTTTCCTTCAGAGGTATAAATGTGAAATACTGAAAAAGGAATTAAGAACCTTTTCCTGTCCAATTATAGTAAGAGGAAAAATGTCCTCTTCCTTATTGATTAGCTGTATTGTTTATATGTTAACACATAAAAATGAGAAATACAGAAATGCACATTGGCTTTTAAAAAATTTTCAACTAGAAATCTGGCAGTAAATGCTCTTTGAGAACTTGATGTGCTCAGTTTTTGTATAAGCAACCTGAGGTTTGTTTCTGTAATTGCTCACTGTTGAGGGATTTGGTTGTATTTAAAATAATATTTTTTTATTGTTTCACTGACACATTCTGTTGGAGCAGACTATAAAGGGAGAAGAGAATGAGACAATGCATGTTAGTATTTGTGCTTTAAACCACCATGAAGATACATTCTGTTTTTCCTTTGACATTCTCCCTGCTAAGGAATGGAACAAAATTTTCTGCTGCAAAAACTGAGCAGTGGTTTTTGATAATGTTTTGCATCAGCAGACTGTAGAGGGCTCTATTCTTGCATACAGTATGGGATTACAGAAAGTGAAAATGCACATTGAAAAGCAAGCAAAGTTGTATCTTGAAGCAAAGATGTGAATGCTGATAGTTAAATATATGGGTAAATCCTGGTTAGCAGAGAGGAAAACAAATAGTTCAAACATGAAGCTGGCAGTTCACTCTTTCTCCTTTTTCCTCTCCTAAATGTTGTATCCCTCATAGCAATAGTTTGTCTCACATTACTCTGGTGGAAGTGTACATTTTCAAAGGCACACAATTCCTATTGGATTTCAGTTAGCATTTCCATCCCATATTGACTCTTCTCCTCCTTTGAAATTTGTAACAGTGTCTATGAGAGGGAATTAATATTTGGAAAGTAAGTCTGCCTTAGATAAAGGGGGAGGATGTGATCAGAACTAGCAAAAGGGCTAAGAGTGGGTCCTGATGAAGGTAGGAGGATTGGCACTTGAATTGACAAAAAAAATGTTTACATTGTTTGATTTATGCTAAGTTGTTTTTCCCAAAAATCTTCCAGCATCTAATGCTGTTAAAACAAACTTGGAAGTCTGAGCAAGGCTATAAAGGCTGGGCAGATGAAGCTTCTTTGATGTGGCATACGATCTCTTCTTTCCTGGTGGATCTCCACCTGATTTATGAGGAACAAGGTTTTTTTTCTTCAACGAATTCTTCTTTCTTGTTACTCTTCAGTTAGGTCTCTACACTTGATATATGTACAGATTATATTCCTCAATCTGTTATTTCAGCCCTGTGATGTGTTCCCAAGTGGATTAGTGCAACTATTAATACTTTGCAGTCTTTACAAACTTTATATGCTGCTTTGGCTGTGGTTATTGGCAGTTAAAATGAGTCTAAGACACCAATTGCAGTAACAGTGATGTTTTTAGCCTGAGATTAATTTTGGATGAAATTGTTTGGAGTTTGACATGAGATGTTTTTCTTTCTGGACAAATGGGTCATTGGAACAGCTTCCCCAAAACCTCACGTGGTCATTCGTCCTGTAGGAGTTAGTTTGCTTTCTGAATTAAAGCTATTTTGGAATGAAATTACTTTTGTGTTTTAAACAATTGGCTTGGGTACCAGTAGGGATTTAGCCAAAGCGGCACAGAGCTCAGTGCAGGCCATAAAACCTGCCACTGACACTGGGAAAGGAGTCCATCCAGGCCTTTGAGCTGCTGGGTCCAGCTAAAGCACCTGGGCTGTTTTAAAAGCTGCTTTGGGTAGTGCTCTCCTGTGCTGCTGTCACATTTGCCTTCACTCCCCCACATTTTGCAAGGGGAAGCAAAGGCTCTGCTTTGGTACACCCTGATAACATATGGCTGAATCTGATCTTTCTGCAGAGTCTCCTGTCCCTGTGCTTTGTTAATGTTCTTTTATGAGATGTCACTTTGAAAAAAAAAAAAAAAGCTCAAAGCCTAATCCAGGTAATTCTTCGTCACAGCCCCAATCCTTGCTGCTATTCCACTGAAATAAAAGTTGCAGATTGCTTTCATATTTCTCTTTAACCAGCATCTGCAACCTGAATAATCTTAAATTGTTCTTCCAGTAAGTTTGTAGCTCATCATCCTTGTTGCAAAGTTTCGTTGTGCTTGGTCCTAGTATGGTGCCAGAAAAAAATATTAGATCTGGACAGATATGATGAAGTTTTCTAAAGCTTGTGGAGGAATCTTTTCATATGTCTCTCAGCTTTTGGTACTAGCCAAATACATAGTTATGAGCTGAAAATGTGGTTGCTTGAATAGTAAGGTTCACTGATGGTCAACGCAAACTGCCAATTTCCAAAGACAAATATAGTGTGTTAGAAGCTATATAAAATATTTGGCTGAAGGCTTTGCATGCCAGCTCAGAACTGGTTTCTATAACAGACTATAAGGAAATTTATTTAACTGGTCTGTACTTAATGTGGTCACTCAGGATTTCATGGTGCCTTTCACAAGCAATCCCAGAATTATGGACATATTTCAATTTGAATATCTTCTGCTATGCCAAGCTCTGCACTTCCAGTGGGATATTGTTCTTTTCTTATAGTCCGAAATTGTCAAAAAAAGCTGATGTGCACTCTTATCCTGCAAACAAGTTCAGCATTTGGGTAAAGCAAGTTGATCAAGGGATGCATCAGTATAATTTTCAATATATTTTTAGATTGTTTGAGATGAAAGTCATTGCAAATGTAAAATGATGTTATGACCATGAAATCGAGTAAAATGTGTTTTCTGGATTAGGTGCTGTTGCTCTGTGGCTGTAGCTTGTGTTGTTGCCTGTTCGGGTTAGTGTCAAGAAGAGATTTTGGTGTTTACTGGTATTATTGCAAAGATGGTATAGTGCTGTCCACCTGATGGATAACCAATAAGCTGATATGTCTGGTCACTGCCTCCCGCACCCTCACCCCAAGCCTTCTTGTTGGAGAGGCCCATAGGGGACAGTGGAAGGAGTGCCAGAAGCCCCTTTGTCCTTGGTGCATAATACACTTTTTACAGCTTTTATATCTGTGTGGGGTCCTTAGAGCCTTTGGTTCCCCCCACAGCAAGCAGCTGCTGTTTTAGCTTGGACACTAGCAAGTGAATTGGAAGTGGTCTAAAGCTCCACCAACTGCTACTGAAGTAGCAACTTGGCACGGTGGGGAATGGGGCAGTTTAAAACTGTTGGCTCTTCTCTGTCAGCAGCTCATTTGCCTCCTGTGGCCTCTCACTTTCTGGAGGCATGTAATCGCTGTGGGGTCTACGTAGCTGTGTTTACTGACTGTCCACAGTACAAGACGCTTTGCTCTTTGGCATCATTTTAGACATGGAGCATGTCTCCAGGACTTACAGGCCGTCTAAAATGAGACATTTAGTTCCTTGGCTATCCCTGCCTGTGGCATCCCCCAGCATACATGGGCTTGGCTCGGCTCAGCAGCAGGCTGTGGGCTCGGTGGGTCTGGCAGCTGTCAGAAGGCCGTGCGGCTTTGGAGTTAGTGCGTGCTGCCTAGGACCTGTAGCAGAACTAGTGCTGCAGTTCCGTGGTGATCTGGGGGCTCTGTCTGTGTGGCCAATGAATTCTGGTGAGGTGAAATGCTTCCCATGAACACTTTGATATCCTGAAATATGTTTGTTTACCTGTCTTTATTGTATACCACTTTAACACAATATTTCCCAACAAGGGCAAGAATCACTCAGTAACAGTTTTTCAGTGTTTTTTTTGAGATGAAAACATCTGAGGATGAAAGGTGGTTCCTGCCCAGCAAAGCAAGTTCGCCAGTGCAGAGTCAATCCCTGGATCCACACAGGGGTGACAGTACAGGGTTTCAAGAAACAGCTTACGGAGGGTGCAAGAGGCAAAGCATTGAAGAGGAGAAGGGATGTGCTTTCGTGGAAAGCGGAGAGCTCTCCCAGCTGGGGCCAAGTCAGAGAGGGTGAGCTGAGGTGAAAGGACTCCCCAGGCATCGTGAGTCTCTCAGGGGAATCTTTCAATACACAACCTGTGAGCATGTTCCTGTACATGGCAATTATACAGAGTATTTGGACATTTGTGAGCATTTTTTCTTAAGCCCACAGGGATCGTTCAGTGCTATGCCTGGTATTAAATGTGTGCAGGCTTAAGTCCTGTTTTCTTACTCAAGAATAGTAGATGGGGTGAACAAAAGCAGTCAGGAGGTGGCAGAGCCACGGCACTGCAGGCAGTTGAGCGCAGTTAGCACAATGGTGCTGTATTATTAACAAAAGGATCAACTATTCCTCTTTGTTGATTCATTCCCTTTGACTCATCTCTGTGCAAGAAGTTCAGTTCTGGCTTAATACACCAGTGAGTCACTCCATGTCTCCCAGTCCTCCTCGTTCTGTTCATGCTTCTCTCTGGATGGTGTTTGTTTTAGCAGCCACAGTGATGCGGTGTGTTTGCTGGCTGTAGGCAGAGGAATTCCAAGCAGGCATGCCCGTTTATTTGGTTTCAGCAGAACAGCCCTTTCCCTGTCACCAAGGTGCTGAGTATTTGACAGATGTGTCCCTCTGTCCTACTTCTCTTGCACTGGAGCAGAAGCTTCTTGGTTTGGGACAATCAGCTGAACATGATTCTCACTCTTCTGCACCATTTGGCTGTCAGGTTTTTTTGTCTACATTATTTTGCCAGACTGAGCCATGAAAACATCTTGTCATAATTTTGCCTTGTGTTCTCTTCTTATACAGAAACTTCTGCTGCTCAAAGTGTCTAGCTTTGTACCCTTACAGCCAACTGGAGAGATTAATTTGTCATTTCCTCCTTGTAAAGAGGTCTAGAAAGTTTAATAGCTGTGATGTGAAGGCCTAGAATTGGCTTTAGAAGCTGAAATCTGTGGGACAAAAATGTAGTAGGTCCAAGCTGCACTTCCAGTAGATAACCTACCTGAGCTGATGTAGGGCAGCTAGGGCTGGTTACCAGCCAAACTTGGAAAAATCTGAGATAAGTCTGTCTGTGGGGAAACAGCAAAAAAGCCCCAAGGTAATTCCAAGGTTGATCCCCCCCCCCATTTCTCCTAAGGGTTGCTGCTGTAAGAAAAAAGTTGAGCTCTGCTCTTAACGTGATTCAAGCTTATAGTTCTGCATTAAATCTGTTGGAGTTTCAAGGTTGGTAAAACTATTATGGATCAAGGAGTTTTAAGCAGTATTTTGAATACAGCAAATACTAACTGCAGACTTTTTGATTTTTTTTAATCTTGTTATATTATTCGTAATTATTTGTATCAAGATAGCAGGTGGCCCTCCAAGTCTCCATTGTGGGAGTCACTGTTTAAACAAAAAAAAAAGTCAGTCAGTTAATATCCTGTCTGATTTTGCTTGCAGATGCTGAGCTGTCACTGTTCATCGCTGTGTTAACAGTCAGGGTTGTGCTAATAGCTCAACATTTCCAACACAACGTACATGAAAAAGCTGAGACTTGGGCCACACACATCATTATTCATTTTTTAACTGTATCATTATACCGGTGTGTGCTGCTGCATTCATATAGGTGTACAGGTACCAAGGTATTCTGTGGTCTTTTGTATCCTGTCACCATGCTATAGCACGTTGGTACTTTGTGACTGTTAGAGGGGATTGTAGGACTCTCAGTCAGAGCAGGGTAACTTGGCTGTGTAGACAAAGCTGCCTGATTTTGCTTCTTAACCATCCAGCCAGAGCTAAGGCGGCATTCCAGCTTCAAATTTTTGTGGCGGTTGTTTCTTTTGGCCTCGGAGTTTCAAGGATCTGGTGCTAATTAGTGAACTAAATGTTTGACTTTTATTCATGATGAATTCATTTATGCTTATTCATTCTCAGAAATATGTAACTGTGTGCTTTTGCCAGGGCTTGTAAGTATCACTCATCTAACAACGCAGTTCTGATCCACACAGTAGTTCGGGTGCAAATAGGATGTATTTGAGTGCTCTAGCTCAGAATTATGATGCAGACATCATGTTAATCATCAAGCTATCTGTGTATGTGGGAAAATACAGATCCGACAGAGGTGCAGAGGAATTGTTTGCTGGTTCACTCTAGCAGTCAAACTGCTTTCCATCATCTCAGTTTACTGAAAAGAATATTCCAGAAGTTGAAATTTCATTGCTTTCCTTCAAAAAATGCAGATTGTCTTATTGCTTCCTTTCTTGCAGCCTTGGCCTGTGAAGACCTTACAGAATGTCTGTTGCCATCTGATTCCCACCCACCCCCACCCCCCTGCCTACTTGTCAGTACCCACTCTTGCAGTCCTTCTTGGCTTTGGTGTTGCCCTCCTGGGTTTTTCTACTGTTGTGTACCATCTCTGCTCCCTCATGCTACCATACCGCCTTCTTCAAAACACAGTTGAATACAGCTTGATATTCCATTGGTGCAATACGGCATTAGCTCAGATAATCTTATTTTAGATGATCCTATTTCAGAGAGGTATTTGTGTCTGGAATCCTGGAGAAGTAGGATCCCTTTTTAGTGGTTGCTCATACTAAAGAGAAAAGTCAGTAGATGCCCTTGGGACAGAAATGGCTCAGGGACTGCTTTAAGCACATGCATGATCTCCCTTGTCTCTAACAGTTCTCCATGTGCTTCAAGACCAAGTGTACTTCAGAAGCTGCCTAACTTGAGGCTCCAGAGAGAGCAGCCAGGAGAGAAGAGCAGGGACAGCAGGAGGTTTCCTTTAGAGCAAAAGGAGGGAGACCCTCAAACTCCACACACAGCTCCAGAAGAGCTCCTCCTGCAAGCTTGGAAGCTGCCCCAGGCCTTCCTCAATCAGCAGCCAAAATAGGGTCTGAATTCCAGAAATACCCACAGGCAGTGGGAACTCAGGGAGTTTAGCCAGTATGTTTCAACACAGGAGGGAGCTGGCCTTGTTTTTATTTTTGTGTGTGTACAGGCAGTAGATGTTGCCCCAGCTAGGTTTTGGGACTTCACATGAAGAGAGATTTCCTGAGCTTCCTGCCAAAGGCAGCCTCTGAGACCACAAAGCCTGCATTTTATTTGCTCTCTTATAGCTAAAAGATGGCTGACTGTTTTTTATGACAGTTTGATCTTCAGAGTGAAAATTTGTAACACAGTTCACCCTGGAAATTTCTGTTAGCCTCTTCTTTTTTTCAGTGCACTTTGAATTCTTGGGCATTAGATATCTATATTATCTCCTCTTGGAAGAAATGTGTCCTGGGAAGTTTGATCTAGCTGAAGATTTTTTTTATTTTTTCCCATCCTTAAGCTGCTCTTTAACCCACAAATTGAGGGATAAGTGACTGTTTTGGAAAAACCTTAATAAAAAGAAAGCTTTAGACATAGCCTGAAGTCCCATGTTTCAGTTCTGGCATTCAGTTTGCTATTGTTTCAGCCTCATTTCCCCTGCAATATTCAGACAGCTTAATTTGGTAAAAATGTCTCCAGACTCTTTCTTTCAGGCCCAGGATGTAATGATTCCTCACGCTCTGTGAGAATAAGATCTTGGAAATCAGTGTGAGACTCAAATACAGGGGCATGGCAGATATGCAGGCTACTCTTGCAAAATTTTATGTTTTTTGTTATTTGGTATACACGTTTGTGTAGTGGTAGCACTTGATAGCAGTGTCAATTGGTATGATTCCAGCATGCTGGTCTCCCATAGCAGAGGTAGTGCTTGGCTCCTCCACAGGGCTCGTTAAACTTTCCAGGCGTTCAGTGTGACCATCTCAATTCTACAGGTAAAGAAACTCAAGGCTGAACGATAAATAACTTGGCTACTGTCAGCAATCCAGTAATTTGCCCTGTTATCCAGTGATAGAGCCAGGAAAATCAGCCAATTCTCCCAAGTCCCAGCCCAGCAGTCTCCGTCTGCTAGGATATGTTTAAAAGATGAGCTCTGTCTCAAAGATTTTACTGTCTAAACTAATAATTGTCACCTTCACAGTTTGCAGATATTGGCAATTTCCATGGAGTTTTCTCAGACACGCAGTTTTTCAAGGCCCTGTAGAGCATGCTGAAGCCAGCTGACGGTAAACTCCTTTCCTTAGCTACCTTTTGCTGATCCCTGCGAAGCAGCCCGTGGACTCCCAGGGCTCTGCACACCACAGGTCAGGTATCAGTCATCTAACTTTATGCTGGGAGGCCACAGGTGGAACAAAATTAATTAGGTGTTTGGAGAGGGGGTAAAAAGCACACATACAAGCTAGCTGACAGTGGCCAAATATGCCCACCACTCAGGTCTGGGATGGAAGATTACGCATATTTGTTGAATTTGCCACATGAAGAGGCAGAGACAGTAAGCTTTGCTTTTATTCCCATATTTGACTCTGTGACATCTTGACTCTGATAGCATGAGGCATGTCTGCTGTTTAGTGATAGTGGCTTGACATTTCCTATTGCTTTGCTCTTGAAACTCTTTCCAAAGGCAGTAATGCTTACTGGGTGTAGCTCCCTAACTGGCAAAGGCAGCCTTTGGTTACATCTTTGTTGATTTTTAAATGCATGTTCTCCCTCCTTCCCAACTGCTCCAAATGTATCCGTGTCAAATAGATCTGAGAGTCTCCCCTACTGCTGGCAATGTAGTAGCTCCTTAGCATGGCTGCTGGATAACTCTGCTGCTTCTTTTACTTTTTAGGAAGAGTGGAAGAAGATCCTCATTCCAGCTGTTTCCTGAAATTTCTTCAGTGTGGTAGTGTAAAGAAAAAGAATTACTACATGGGAAAAGCACTGACTTATTCCTATGCTAATGCCAAATGGTGCAATTCAACCAGGTCATTTAATGTACATTCCTTTAAAATGGAGGCAGTCTGGGCCCAAAATACTGGCTGAGCTCTTGCCTGTGCTTAGATCATGACTATGTCATGCCAGTCTTGATTTGAGCAAAGTTCTGTCACATTTCTCCTAATTGGTGCAGTCCAGAAAATGCACTTGAAAAACTATGTGATAAATTGTTATCAGGGATGGGCTATTCAGAAACATTTTACTTAGCTTTTGACAAACAGGTAGATATTTGCTCTGTTGTCTGAGCAGATACAAACTTGCAGTGGAGATCCTTGCACTGACAGCGACTACACAAGGTCATGCTAATAAGCACTGCAGAGTAATTAGGTGTATGAGGGCAGCTTGAAGTGGCAGGTCCAAAACAGGTTAATCTGTCTGGCATGGGTGCCAAGTGTTGCAAAGCTGTGGTAGCTTGGACTTCAGTTTCGCCTCTCGAGCCGAGTACAAACCAACAGCTGCTCTGCTACTGGTACCTGCCTCAGGTTTAAGGTAACACAGGTCTGTGTATGTATGCTGCAGTCGTGTCCCCACGTTCAGGGAGACCGTTCTACAGTGATTTAGCAAATGGCATGACTGCTGAGAGGGAGTGAGTCTGCGGAGATGGGGCAGGATGCAGGGGACAGAAGCATTCACTCTCTCAGTTCCTGGACTAGTAACAGAGTGCATTTCCACTGTTTTCTGTAGTAGTTTATGAATGTTTTTGTCTCATTTGCCCTTCCCCCTTCTTATCCTTCTGGCTTCTTACACAATTACAGACGGAGCCTGTGTGACTGTATGAAAGGCATTTCCTCCTGTTACTTTTTTTTTAAGTCGGCTTCAGCCCACCAGCTGCTTTCCATTAGTGTTACACACACACACACTAGGAGGGCAGCACATAATGCTTCAGACACTGCTGAATAGCAGAAATCCTTCAGAATCATTGTCAGACAGAGGCTTCTCAAAGCAGATTGTAGGTAAAAAGAGTTCAGCACATTGGAACCTGTCTTCTGGCAAGCCTTCTTGGAGAAGCCAAGGTGTGGGAGCAGAGGGCGGTGAGGGGGTGTTGTCTGAATGCAAAGTGTGAAAGCTGTGAATAGATCTCTTTATGTGAACAGTTGTTTGCTCTGGATATCTCGTCAAGGGTAGGAGCTGAATGTTGTCTGTTGCTATGGGGAATTATGAACCCCTACTTAATCCTGGGAGAAAGTAATTTATTGATATTAAATATTACCTAGTTACTTATCCAGACTTCCTAATGGCTGCTATCGCTGTATTATTTGTGATCCTTGGAAAAGGACTTTAAACTTTCTTAAACTCTCCCTCCTTCTGTGGAAATTACAAGAGCTTTGTAAACTCCTCCCCTCACTGTTATCAGTGGAGGCAGTAGCAAGAGTCCTAATATAAAGTGCTGTTTGTGCTATTCTCTTACGCCTACCTAAAACAGTCATGGTCTGGCAAGGGACATACCAGCTAGGGGCTGGCAAATAAACCTGGGAATTTCATCCTAGAAACACTACGCTCTAGAAGAGTACAATGGGATCAGCTGTGCAAGGTTAGATCCCAGTTCCTGCTGTCAGGTTGGGTCATACCCTGTTTCAGCAAAGTTGTTAGTGGGATCCCACACTATTCAGCATGTTCCCTGAATGTGGACCTTGAAGTGCAGTTCGCTCGGCTCATTGCATGGAGACTAAAGGGAGCTTTGTTTGTTGAGTTTTTGATATGCTCAAGGGATGTGCAAATTGAATAGAAATCTTGCTGGCTCTGCTGTTGCTTTATGAGTAACTGTGAAAATCCTGTTCCGTGGAGTTGCAGAGAGTAAACTTTACTTCATTTACTGTCATTGGATTAACGACTTCATTGATAGTTTGCTTGTAGAGTTCCCAGAGAGGAAAGCAATCAACCACATTTTGTCAGAACGAAGTCCTCTAATGTGCTTTAATAAGACAGAGTAAAAATTCAACCTGTCAGTCACCTTTTGCTGCAGAATGTAATCTGAATACTAAACTATCCTGCATTCTGTGTTTTTTTGAAACTCGGTGCTCAGGAGAAATAGAGGGGCTTCCTCTGAGGTCCTGCAGTAGCTTGAAGTGTGTTCTGGGGGAGGCTGGCTGCAGGGTGGAGGCCTAGAGGACCAGATGAGGGGCATGCATTTCTCTATGCTGATCCATCTTGCTGTGCAAAGTGTGTGTCCTGAAATCTGGAGCATAAGCTTGATTTCAAATAGTTTTTGTAGCCTGAAGGAAATTGGTCTTCAAAAGCTCCAGGCAAAAATTTCACCTCTTTTTCTTGGCCGCTTGCCATTGTCTGTCTTCTGTAGGCTATGAAGATGCTAACTGAATGCAGTGCCTCATATTCTTGAGTCTTTATTTCCTCAAGCACTTATTTGTTAGGAAAGAGACTGTTCAGGGTTCAGCATCTCCTTTGATCTCTCTGCCATAAGGCCTTCCGTAATGCTTATGCAGAAGCATGGGACTGAAGCTGAAGAAACACTAAAGGTGGGGTAGGAGCTTGCTTGCTGTGCAGTCTCTAAGTCTTCTGCTCCACTGGAGAGACAGCAAGGAGGCTGTGTCCCTTTTCTGAGGCTGAGCAGAAAGCGTTTCTGTTTGTCTTGAGCCTTTGTTAAATGCAGGAAACTTTGAATCCTGTACAATGTTAACTTCCCAGGAGTCCTTAAATACACAAACCAAGCAGTGAAAGGGAATTGTCTTTTCTTCCTTTAGCATTCCCCCCCCCCATGATGTACATATTCTGTAATGTACTCAGCTGGTAAAAGGGAGTGCTCAGAACACCACCCTGGGACTTCATTTCTTTTGCCCTATCACTGCCCTCCCATAGAGCACTCCAAATATCTGTCCAGTTTACCCAGTTTGTAAAAGGGAGACAAGGATATTTCTCCTGTTCCCGGAGATTTCTTTTTTCTCTTAAGACTCATTAGTTCCTTTAATGAGTTGAAGAGCTCCAAGTGAATGCAACACAGTAGGGTTATTAATGGAAGTTTTGTATGGGATAGCAGGGAGCCTAGATCTAAATCATCAAATCAGGTGAGGGTAGTGATGATTGCTAACTAGGTCCCGTTGCCTGCTTTGAAAGTAAAGCAAGCCCTGCGACTTTGTAGGAGTTTTATTGCTTTAAAATACACCTTGGCAATGCAAATAGGGTCTAGTAATGTCAGGTTTATTGTTGTGATTGCATCTGTATAGGAAGCCACTTCACTGTTTGCAAGTAATTCATTAATTCATAGGTGTAACAATCCAGCCCATCACCCTGTGCAAGGAGAGGTGAACACTGTGTAGTCAGTCCGTGCTGCTCTCAGCAAGCTTTCAGTCTTTTCCATGGCCTTACACAGGAATTGCTGCAGTGGACTTACTGGGCAGGGCCAGGTCTGGCTTTTAAGGTGTCTAGCAGAGACTCAGCATCTTGTTTGTACTGTACCTCTGCAGCAGGAGGCCTGTGCATATGCAGGGATTGCAAATGCTGTTTGAGAGAGGATTAAGAACATGATTAGAAAGTTGTAGACTGGGGAAATGTGCCCGCTGTTCCACTTCTAGTGGGAAGCAAACAGTAGCTGGGACTTGACAACTCTACTACCTTGGCCGGCCATAGCTATCAGTCTGTTGCTGCTCTGCCTTGACTGCTCCCCCTCTGCGAGCTCCTTCTTCCAGCTGTCCTCTAGCATCTCCTAGCCTGAAGAATATCAGAAATACTTCTCCAAAAGGCCATTTATTTAACCTGATATTTTTATCACTAAAAATCAATACACATACAGTATTTGTTTAAAACTTTGTCTCTAATGGCATAATGCTCTGGGAAAGCTTACAGGGTGCACATGGTTAGTACAGCTGATTGAACTGAATGTACATGGTATTGATACATCCTGACACTGCATCTGTCAGCTGTCATTAAGGCCTGGAAGTGGTGAATGTCTGAAGGTTCGATCAGTTAATGCCTGTGCACTCACGTGTATTTGTATTGATGGGGTTTTGTCCTCTTTTTCTCCATTACATTGATCCCTGGGCTAGGGTTTGTTGCTCAGAACATTTGCTAGCTGTTCTCTGTAAAGTACAACTCACCGCCACCAGAATTTGAAGTCTAAGTGTCATCTAATTGCTAACTTTCCTTCAGGTATGTCATCAAGCTTTTAATGATGGAACTTACACTTTGCTATAAATATTTTTTTTTTCTTGTAATTTAAATACTTGCTAACTTAAAGCTTGGAAAAATCTGTGATGATTTCCCTCACCTCAAGTCACTGTTCAGTTCACTGGAAAAAGGTGATACTGTGATGAGGTATACAAAGGAACCAAACCTTTAGGTCCTAAATGGGGCACATTTGCAAACAACCCATGCACCCTTGCAATTGACACCTGACTTCCATATGCCCCAGAGAACTCAGCTATAAAACCGAATGAATGCAGCAGCTGATTTGACTGTGAAGAGACTGCCTCGGAGCTGAACTGCTTTGCAATTATAGTTCTACTTGTATAAAAGATATACCAATTGGAAATAAATGCTTGCAGTTGTAATAAACGCAGCAGTCAAAATATCTCCAAAGGCTGGAAGGATTCTGAGTGAGCAGCTGAGATGATTGAGTAATTTAAATAAATGTAGAGCCGGTGAAAACAAAGCTGGATCCGAAAGCAGCATTTTCTCTTGCTTTGATTTTATTGAAGGTGGGTAAAGCAGAAGTTAGAGATCTAAATGAGCCAAATGTCAGGCCCACTCATATTCTGTGAAAATAAGCTCAAGTCTGGGGACTTGCCAGTTTGTCCTTGTAAATTTGTTGAGTGCTTTCTTGATGTTTTATTTCAAATGTTTTTCCCTTTCCCTCAAGAAAAATCTGACATAATCAATATGCATGGTGTATAAAGTTGAGGGGGAAAATTGGAACCGAATTTCTTTTTAATACAGAGAAAGAGTCTATGAGAAAGTCTGCTGATGACCACTTTAATCAAAATATGCAGGAAATGCAGACATTTCCATGGGTAATTGATGAGACATGGGGAAAAAAGGGAGAAGAGTTGAATGGTTATGATCATCCAAAAGGAAAAATCTTAAAAGTCTTATTTTTTGTTGCTTCTCAATATTGTCTAATCAGTGTGGATGATACAGAAGAAATAGAATAGTTTATTGATTGGCCAAATTAGTATGGAATCATAATCTTGCTTGCTGTTGAGATACTTAACTTGGCAGTATCGTTATACCACTTTGAGGTGGAAAATTGTTAGATGAGGTCTATGCAGAAAAGGGAGCAGGATTTGTTTCTGGGTATTTTCATTTGTTTGTAAAGATTTCTTACTCTTTAAGTCCTGACACAACATATTGGAACTGCTAGCTATGTAAATGTATCACCTAGATGTCTTCCATAACAAAGGACAGTATTTATGAGCTGCCCTGCTAAACTGTCACATTTCCATTGTTGCTTGACATTTGTACTGTAACTCTTGTGGTCTGCTGCTTAATTCCTTTGTCTCTGACAGACAACCATTTAGGAGCCTTGGAAAATACAAAGTGGAGCCAGTTAACATTGAATGATCTTAAAACTAGGCTGAACTTTTGTTTTCATCAGGAAGGAAGATGATGCCATTAGCTAATTTGGTTGATCAATAGCACTGCTTGCGATAAGGTTTCAAAGCTTGTGGCTAAAAGCTGATTGCACTGGATCCAAAATAAATTTGATCTATTGGTTTCCACAAATGTAGCATAGCCTAGGATGATGCTTCAGTGCTGATGCTTAACTAATTTTAATAATGCTGACAGATTAGCCTGGTGCCTGCTGTGAGGACACTGTAATACATGAACCCTCGGTAGCAGAACACTTACTTAAGATATTTTTTAGAGTAGCATGGAGCTGTCACTCTCTAGCAAAGAGCAATCATGAAGGTTCATTATTCTGAGACTGGGAAGCATTGCAGCCTTTGCTGAGCAAGTTTAATGACATCTTTCATTAATACAAACTTTGATCCTGGTTTCCTAAAAAGAGAGAGGTACTGGCAAGAAATTAGACTGGTTTGTTAGTTTTGGCTGGAGAAGTAAGTGTTACGGAAAAATGAGGAAAAGGTCTGTGGCCGAAGTGCAAAAAAGTGTGCAAGGCATGTTTGTGATAAGCATTCGGGTATGCAGTTTCAGAAAGGATCCAGCCATGTTCTTTCTTTATGCTGGGTGAGACCGTATTCTGCTGGGAAGGTGGACTAAAATTTAACTGATGCTTTCATCTCTATTTCAGTGACTATATCATGGCTACGGGGCCAACAGAGGTCACACAGTCACCTGAAACAGGAGAGACAGTTGAAGAGTGCACAGGTAAGCAGTTGTTCTCCAAATGTATAGCTGATTTGAAAGTCAAGATTTATTTTCTTCAGGTCGGGGGGTCTGTAGTGACTTGTTTTGCAGTGTTGTTTTGCTTTTTGTAGCGTAAAAAAAAATTCTGTGTGGTTTTGCCAGCTGGCAATATTATGGGAAAGATCTTTTAATGTGCAGTACTGGAGGGTTGTAACCTGATGGAGGATATTCTTTTCCGATTCTGGCTTGGATTTTCAAAAACAGGACATTAGAGCTTGAAGGGCTGATTGTTGTGCCTGCTTTGATGGATCCTGCAGAACTGGGAGCTGAGCCTGTTAGCCAGCCTCTGTCTGTGGGAGCTGTACCCCCACTGCAGCCTCATTCTCTGCTTCTGGCCGCAGACAACCATTTGTTACTTATTCTTTAATCTAGTGGCATGGGCTGATGCAAACAGCCATGAGGGAATGGAATAATAGGCAAGAAAGGACAATATCTTACTTATGCCAAAGAGTTGTCTTAAAGGAAATCCCCTTTGCCAGCGTTCAGACTGTTCTTGAGGAGATAGGTGAATATGAAGAACAGCATCATGGCTGAGGCATTTCAGGAGAAGTGGCTGTCATATCACTTGATTTTTTTTCTTTTCTTTGGCTAATGTCTCGCAGTCGTCTTAAATGTTTGTGTTTCAAAGATCATCTTGCTTTATCCTTTAGAAATACATTTGCCACCATCAGAATATTGGTAGAACAGAGAAGCAAATGGCAAAGTGACTGTTAGTTGAACTTTGCACGGCAGATAGATAGGGGTGAAGAAAGTGTAATGATGGATGCTCAGCAGTGACTGCTTTCTTAAATTTATAATCTAGTTTATCACATAGTCCAGCGCTATCCATGACATACCAGTGAGCTTGTGTGAAACCCATGCATGCAAATTTTGTACTCGGGTTCACTAGAAGATTCAGAAAATGGATCAAATTGTGACCTGGGTGACAGGAAAGGCAGGAGATGGCTTGCTGTCTTAAGCGTTGGCTCTAAAATCACCAGGAATATTTCTGTCTCTAACTGAACCAAAATTTAAAAAAGTTAAAAGCTGCTGCGCTATTGCTGAAGTATTCAAGAGACACTTGACTGGACCTGGATAAAGCCATTTTAGGATCTTTTGTTTACTTCCCATGTAATGTAGGATTGCCTCACCTCTTCCTCTTCATAGCTTTAATTGGCTTGTGATGTAAAGTCTCTAGGAGGCTAAAATTCCCAGCCTTCACAGTCTAGTCAATTAGACTAATTTCTTGAGGTTTACCGTATTGTCTGACTAGAAGTAGAGGGCTTCCGGTGCCTGCTGCTCCTTCTGGATGGCAGTAACCAGGTCACTGTCCAAAAACTGTCAGCACCCAATGTTAGCCTTACTGAATTCCATGATTTAATTGTCTTTCTGGCAATATCAGGTATTTTTTATGAAGCTAGAATCATGGTATTTTCTGAGAATCTTGTCTGTGGGGTTTTTTAATTGTGTGTTTTTATTGGTGAAAGTATCTAGTCCTTGGATTGTGGAAAATGTGTCCTGAACACACCCTAGGAAGTCAGAGAGCATAGAAGATCCCAAAATTAACTTTTTAATTTAAATATGATAATTGAGCTCCCAAATCAGATGTTCCCTGTGCTTTTTACAGTCTCAATTTGGCACTGGAAAAAGCATCTTTTTCTCTTCTATCTTGTTATAAGGAAGAACCATGCAAAGAGCAGAAAGACATGCATTAATTCTCTCTGTGCATAGGAGAAACAATGAAATAGGCAGTACACAAAACAGTAAAAGATACAGAATAAACAAACTTTACAGAGAGAGCAAAATGCTTAGTCCTGCTCCTTTTCTGTTATAGTGGGCTAAATCATGGTTAGTATAAGCAAATAATTTTGGGGAATGCTTTTGCTTTTTAGGGCAGTAGCCTTTAAATTTAATCTTTTATTTTTAATGCTATAAAATTGAAGATTGGTAACTGTAAGAACTCAAAAATCATGAGTCATTATTCATCAGTGGGTGAAGGGGAAATAAGCATAGTTGTCTGAGCTTGGATTTTCTCTCCTTGCTTTGACTGGATTTTTGATATGCAATGAATTTTTTCCATTTTAAGTAATAAGATCCTCTTGTATATTATTAGTTCAAGTATCATAGAGCACTACCAATTTAGTGATATGTTGGGCTACTTCACAGCGCACTGAAATGTAGGCACCTTTAAATTAAATGTGGCATCCTTTTAACAGTGTGCGAAACCAGTGCACAACTGTTCGCAGCAGGAAATGAATATGAACACCGTCTTTCTGAACTGTGTCTTTATTGACAAATGCTCTCACATAGAGCAGTCCCACAGTTTTCATCTGCATGCAGCACTAAGTGTCTAGTAGTGATTTTATCTTTTTTTTGTATAATAATATGGCAAGTGCCCATCTTCTGGAACTTCAGGGAAACTTACTGTTTTCTCATTCATCTGAAACAGCTGAAGGCATGCAGCTGAGCAGAGCGTGGCTGAAGAGGAATTATTGCTGGCGGGGGTGTGCCGTACACATCAGTAATAAATTAGAAGCTAGAGAAGGCACTGAAGTAACTGATGTGTCTGCATCAGAGGACTCTCTGTTGCACAATGATACCCGAGTGTTGTCCCATGCCATCTGAGGTTTATGCATTGGCAGTGTTTGCAAATCCTTTCCATGGGCTCAATTCTAAAGTTAGCACCACTTCTGATCTAAACAAGTATTCAGAGTAGTACCTTGGCAATGTTATCCTTTGTGGTAGGACTTATGTCTGTTTCTCTAGACACTTCTTTTTTTGTTGTTATTGTGTTGTGGTTTGGTTTTTGTTTGTTTTTTTTAAACATTCCCCTGGTTCTCTGGAAATACCAGCATCTAATTAAGCTCATCAGTAATACTTGCGCTAGAATCAAACTTGCGTTCTGTCCATACCACTGTCAGCTGACCAGTGTACATGATGATGTCCTTGTTTTTCATTTAGACTGCATTTAAGTTGCAGAGCTTTCTCCACGTAGCAGTCTGCCATTTTGTTCTTTGAGTCATTGGACTGTGTTAGCAGACATTGCTGAATTGATAATTTTGGGGCACTGCTTTCATGAAAATTTTAAATCTTTTGTTTTGCTCATCTAAAATAAACCAACTCAGCTTTGACAAGTTTCCTGGGAGAATACCATATATGTTGTCTAATTGCTGATATGAATGGCAGTAATGGTAGAGAGGCCTTTCGGAAGACTCTGTAAAGGACACTCAACATGCTTGTTTTATTTGAGAGGCGCTATGGTCTTACGGTTGCTGTGTGACCTGTCTTCTCTTAGCAGCTCTTGCTATGGGTGCAGCATGAAACTTATTGAGAAACCCCGTGAGAGTCTTAACAAATCCAAAAGCCTTGGGATTTTGGATTTACTACAGCTCTGTAGTCTGGGGCAGGCAATATAACCTGTATGTTTTCTGTGACTATCTCATTCACTTACTGCCTGATAAGCAGCAGTGGAAGATAAAAAGGTCTTCCACTGATAAACCCTCCATAGGAGCGCCACGTTCCATTATTATTCAGATGAGTGGGACTCCATTGATAGTTTTGCTTTACATGGTTTGAAAGATAATTTGGTCTCAGTGACAGCCCAAGTCACTTGAAAAGCAATGTGCAGGTCTTCCCTGGCTGCTAGTGCTCTGCAGAGAGGTAGCTGTTTCATCAGTCCGTGCCGGACAGTGTAGCAGCATCCTTGTATGTCCTGATGCATGGTGCTGGGACTGGTCTTGAGAGCAGGGAGGAGACAGGGTGAGTAGATCTCAGTATCATTGTTTATTTCTCAAAGTGGCTACTGTCTGATGCAGCTGTGTGGTGGCACAGTTTCAGCCCAGATAAGGCCCATTGGCAGAGATCCCTACACGTACAGGGCACACGTTGAGACAGAGCATCGCCGACTAAATCATTGCTGGGAAAAGACAATAATTGTGTTGAAATAATGCCTTGCTTATGAAGGAGTCTTCCAGCTGTGGGCATTTATTATGCCAACTGCGGTAAAGTATTAATTGAACAATGAATTTGGCTCAGATATGCAGTGATGTTATTGCTCTGCGTATGTATTTAAGTCAATCACAGGGGTCTTAGTACAATAGCTTGACCCACACCACTCCAAACTGACCCCTCAATGTAAGGGTCCGTGACAAAATGCAGCTCTTGTGCACTTAAAAGAAAATATAAATAAGAATGTTAAAGTATCTTAGGTTATTAAAAATGAAAGAAGTCAGTGATGTTTTGTATGGCTTATTTTGTTCTTTTTGTATTTCTTTTCATTTGGACAATGGAAAATCTGAAATCAGATTAACAGTTTTCTAATTGTGTTCTCAGGGCTGCTATGTTTGGGGGTTTCACATCCTGCAGGGCAGTGTCTTAATTTAAGTTTGCTCCATTGTCCTTGGAGGAGTTGTTGATTTTATTTTGGGGCAGTGGTTTAATGTGGAAACAGATATTTTGGTTTTAGAGTTTATAAATTCTTTTGCCAGTTTCAATCTTTTTGCTAAATTTTGAATATCCTTCAGGTGTTGTCTCCTTACAGCACTGAGGAAAGAGAAAGCAGAACTAAACTGAGCTAAGTAAAGAACAATAAGGGTTAGACATTGACATCAATTTTTTAATTGAAAATGTATCAAGTATGATTGGCATGATCACTGTTCAGTTGTAGGGTAGATACGTTCTCTATATAAGGTTTATTTTTCATAAACTGGAACCTAAGTAGGGACCACTATTGTCAGCTTGATGCCAGTGTTGCTTTATAGGCAGCAAATGTAAGAACTGCAGCTTCACCTTTCACTGGACTCCAGCACTGAATTATTTACAAAGGAGCTGACTAAAACTGAATGGGCTGCTCTAGCTTTGAGGCTTCCTCCAGAATTTAAGAGATAACATTCTCCAAGCTAAGCAACACCTCCAGCTTCCATAAATTTTCATTTTTCTCATGTTGCAGGAAAGAAAAAATCCAAATTTCAGACTTTCAAGAACTTCTTTGCCAAGAAGAAAAGGAAAGAGCCTCCACCTCCCAGGGGGGAGAGTAATTTAAAACCTAGCCAGTCCAGCAGCGATGTCAGCATCTCTGTGCTCGACACTACTGCGCTTCATTCACCGAAGGAGGCTGGGTAAGCTGGCGGGGAAGGAAAATAAATAAATAAAAGCAGACCTCTCACAGCAGTAGGATGAAAATGTAAGTTGGCCCCTTAGGAGCAACCTCTGTCCAAGTTTGTGCAAAACAAGCCCTAATGCTGATGAAGGAATTCCAGGAATTTCCTCTTTCTTTGCTAGTGCTTCAAAAGCCAGCCTGGAGAGGAGGGGGAGGGCAGCCAGGGGCAGGGGTGATCCAACCTCTCAGTCTAAAACTGCAGATAGCCCAGATTGTTTTGATTGGTTTTAGTGTTTGAAATCTGTCCTGGAAGCTCTGATCAGTGGCAACTTTAGAAGAGGATGATGGCTGAATAGTGCTAATACAGAGAGTATGTGTGAAGTTGAGTTGCTATTTTGTAGCATAAATGGTGCCCTCCCTCATGGCTGGGGTAAAGGGAAAGAGGTGTTTTTGGTGTATTATCAGTATGAGATTGCTGCTTTAACCTTCTTACGTAGCCATTTAGGTATAGATAACAACTGAAGGCCTCTAGTTTTGTGTCAGCTACCCCTGATGGCCTGTGCACGTGAGTGAGGTTTGCAAGTCCTTAAGGTGTGTCCAGAGCAATTCTCAAATCCCTGAATGATGTTAGTTCAAAAACTTGGTCCTTTTTTCAGTTAGTGTAATACAACCTATTAGCTTGCACTGCTAACACTGCTTCACTGATAACTTCAGACCATCGAGCTACACAACACTTCCATTGCTCATGTCTGACTGAATCTGGGGTGGGACAACCCTCTGAACATGGCTATGACTCTCACCGGGGGTGTCATGCATCGGTATCTGGCAACGTATAATTGTTTTCCAACTCCCCACCTTCCTCATACTCCCCTGTTAGCTACTCAGCCAGGCCTCTCTTTGGATGACCCTAGGCCTGGGGTTGTGGAGCTGGAGACTAACAAAGTGTGACAAAACACCAGTCACATCCTATGTTTTGCAGTGTTTTGTTGGAGGAGACATTGGACGGGTGTGACACTGGCAGAGGGCATGAATAGGTGACTAGAGTGGGCCATGCTGAAATCAGCATTGCTGCCAAATGCTTTGTATCATCAAATAATGATAATTTGGTGGAGCTGGACGCTACGTTTCTTCTGGTGGAAGAGCTTATAGATGTTACTTTCTCATGGTGCTTGTTCCTCCTTGCACCACCTTTCCCCACTCTGTTGTGTTCATGCAACAGCATCATGGAAATGATCTGGGAATGAAACAACAATCTCTTTATTTTGTTTGTTAGCGTAACAGCAACAGAGTAAGTGACCACACAACCAGTCCCCTGGGGTAAGGGGAATTAGAGTGACTCAGCTAACCCAGTCCAAAAAGCTTAGGAACAGCTGAGCTTACCCCATCAGCCCATAGGAGGGATCTGGCTTAAAATCAGCTGTCTGCTCCAGAGGCAGTGTGGGTGTGAACTCTTTCTCTTGCCCTTAACCAAGTACTTCAAGTCCAATTGCTGTTTACCTCAGCACTATCCTCCAGTGATTATGAACTGTTTTGCAAGATCAGAGATCAGGAAGTGAGTAAAACCCTTCTGTTTTTTCCCTTAGAGATAGGATTAGATGGACTATCCAAAAAAATTAGAGGATATGTTTGTGCTACTTGAAAACCCTATCATGTCCAGACCCTGCGTGGCATAAGCACGCTTTGTAAGTACGTAGAGAGACTGAACAACATAATCCTTTGGAAAACCTGATCCTGAAAGCCAGTGGAAATACAGCTTGTGAAGGGTTTATAACAGGGCCCTGAGCTTTGCAATTTCTGGCATGCAGAATATCAAAACCGATCCTAGAACAATGCTGCTGTTTGTTTGTTCTTGAGGCAGAAGCACTGGTTTTCTTTTTTTCCTTCTTTATTTTTTTAAACCATGTAATCTTTTTAAAATCTAACTTTTCTGAATACTAACCAGAGACCAAAACCTCAGATATGCCAAATGCTTCTTGTAACAGCCAAAGGGATGTGCCCAGATGTCAGGGGGCTATAGGGAATCAATGGGATTGGGCGTCTGTGAAGGGGAAGGGAGCATAATGTGCCACTGCCTCTTTATCGTCCGAGAGGCATGAGTTTTGAATGGAAATGGAAAAACCATGATGGCAAAATTAAAGCATGTGCCATGGACGACTTCTTGTCTGTATCATCAAAAGGGTAAAAGACCTTACATAGAGGAAAATTGGGTCCCAAACAGTCTTATTCCAGTTAAAAAAACTTTGAGCAGAAAAAATTGCTGGGACAATATGTAAAATTGTCCTGGTCTTTGTAATGAATACTCACTCCTTTGGCAGGCTGCAGTTGTTTTTGAGAGAGCAGCTACCTGAAGGAATTATGTGACCTTTCTTCCCCCTACCTCAAACACTAATAAAAGGAGTGGGGTTGCAGCAATAAGAAGTGGAAGATAGCACAGGCCATGATGAGTTTAGGAGCCGCTTTATAGCTGGCTGTAGAGTCCCATCATTTCCTCAGTCATGGCAGCTCAAGTGTTGCTACACATGAATGAATTGAGCATTTGTATAGGGAAATCAGTGTGGAGATACAGTGGCTAAAACATCTGGGGATTTAGCTAACAGTGCATCTTTAGCTTCAGTGCAGATATAAACACACTGCCTGGAATTACACGTGAATGTATATTTGCACATAAGAGACTCATCTGTACTAAAGCTGCAGTTAATTCTATATTTAATCCAATGCTCTTTTTGTGACTGCCAGAAGAAAATACAGTAATTCTTTTGCAAACACCTATGATACATATGCAGAGAGAGAAAGAAAGAAACAGATCTTGTACTGGCAGTCTCAAGAACAAGGAAACCTCAGCTCTTATTGCTAAAGAATTCCAAGTAAAGGAAATGAGGAAATCCCCAATTAAAAAGGTTAATACCTCCTAATGCACATGCATTCTTTGCAGTAAATAAAATATGCCAACTAATAATGAATATACATTACAGCAAATAAAAGTTGCTTGACACTGTCTTTCTGAATGCAGTAAAATTGTCTTGCCCATATAGAGTGTCTTTCATACTGAAAAGGGCTCTAAAATGAAACACACGAAAAGATGGGATAGCTTCATTCACTCTAATGATGAAATAAGGCATGTGCCTTACTTGCGTGTAGAACTGCTGTCCTATAAACTAATGCAGACATTAACTATTACATATAATGGGAGGAAGCACGAACTCTGACCTGTGCTGTGGGAGAACGAGCTCAGATTGTGTTTGACACAACATAAACATAGAGCAAAATTATTTTGCCCTACTGTGAGATGCGGCATAACTGTATACTGATTGACTACACCTTTGGGGCAACAGGAGGGTTAGTCAAGCAGACAAAGGAGATGTTGTCTTCGGAGATGTAAAGAAGGGAGGTGCAGGAGGAAAAAGAGTCATTTGTATGGGTTTTTTTACATTGTGTATTTACTTTAGGAAAGTTCACAGCCTTTCAGGGCTTTCTTCTAAATAAAGAGAGAATCTGGGGTTAGGCAAATAGCAGAGACCTCTTCTATTTGATTTCCTTGCAGAAGAGTGTTAGACTTACTGGATTTTCCTTGTCAGAGTTCTGTTCCTAATCATCCCCTGTTAGCCAGAGTCAGACTTTCAGAGGCAATGAGCATTGCCTGCATGGCAGCTGAGCCAAGGAATCCTTGTAACTTGTGGGTTATGAGGCTAGCAGCCAACAACATGAGAGTATTCTCTGTTGTTTTCCAGTTAAGTGCTAGAATGAAATCCTGGTAGAGGCCATCCTTGTGGTCTTTTGGACAAAGTAATGTACAGACAGCGCCTGCCTATGCTGGTGGAACTTGGTGGATAAAAGATTTGGAGCCTTCCTTGTCGTGCCACCCAAGTGCAAAATTTTTCCTGCACAACCTAATAGCCCAACCCCAATCCATCTCAGCTGATTACGACTCAGTTAACAGCTGAACACCCAGTGAGCACCCAGAAGCAGAGCAGGAATATCTTACCTGGGTACTTTAACTGTGGCCATGGACACTTGTCCCATCTACATTTTTTAATAGGCTTGGGATCTGGTGATGTTCATGATACAGGTGAACAGAATTGTTTTTATTGCTGGACCTTAAAGGATTTGAATCAAGTTTGCTAATGCAGTGGAATTACATTTTCTGCCTGCATTTGCAAGAAGGGGAAAAATAATCCACAATCTGTGGCAGGTATGACACACCAGGCTGCAAAGGTTGTATCCTGAATGTCTCATGCTGGGTACATTCCCACCAAATGAGGGCAGGGGACTCCTGTCGCCCCCCTCTGCGCTGTAAACATCTCTCAGGGTGGCATGCATCCAACTAAACCTCAGCATCTGACCTAATCACCCTGGACTCCCTCTCTAGTCCACAGAGACTGGCCTGTGTGTTCAATGCAGATGCTGAGGACATCTGAAAAGAGATACCTGCATTCGATCAGCATCCTAAAAAGTGTTTCTTCCTCCCTTCTGAGTATAAAAGGAGCTAGCAGTGACTACCTTAGGCAGCTAACATGCAGAAATCTGAAGTTAAGTGAGATGCATCCCACCCTGGCCTCTTTATGATCCCTCTGCCCCGGTGAAGTGGTGCAGGGAAGTGTTGGAGGGCTGTACCCAGTGCATTGACCACTCTTGCTTCCTTCCCAGGCCCAAAGGAAGCATGGGAAACAAAGCCTTGTCCCATGACAGCGTCTTCATTTTTGAGTCTGCACCAGGAAATGTGGCAGGTGACATGTTGTCTCAGGAAAACATACCTGGAAGAGTGAAAACTTTGCAGGTGAGAACATTTGCCCCTCATTCATGGTGCTGCTTTGTATTAGCTGTATCCTAAGCAACTCTGTTGCTTGATTCCTCTGCTGTGTGCCTTAAGACTTTGCTGACTAAAGTGTCCAAAGCCAGATTTACTACTTTTGGATCTATTCTGCCTCTTGGAAGCTGCATCTTTGAGCAGTCCTGGTACTTTCAGCCTTGCCCAGGTCTCATAGTGTGCAAGTGACATGAATCCAGTTCACGGACTCTTGGAAACTTTCCTTAATGAGCATGTCCTCTTCCAATGGAATTTCCATTCTTTACTTCATAGCTACTGCTTTTGGGTTAAGTCCATTTATTTATACTGTAGTGTGTCCCTTACACTGTTATTCTTTATATATTATTTATATGTTATTCTTTTTGGCAATTCTGGGTATGATGTTTTCACTGTACATGCTAGCACCAGTGGCTGTGTAAGTGTGTGGGATGATGGATATGTCAGGGCATGCTTAGTGACAGCTTTATTTATATCATTATTCTTCCGATTTCTGCCAGCAAAGGATACTGTATTCTAGGTCATTTCCTTCTTCCAAGGCACATACTGAACCGTCCTTGACAGCTCCCTTATCGACTGTTGGTTATATTAATTGCATTTAAATAACTGCCCAGCTCAGAGCACTGAGATAAAAGTTTAAGATTTTTCCAAAGACTGAAAACAAACCGTTGATAAGGCAGCCAAAGGCCATTGAAGTTCTTTGCTCAGTGTGAGCTTTATGTTGCAAAACACAATTGCATCATATGTTAAGTAATAAAAGATGCACAGAGGGACTTGTTCCTCAATAAGACTGTAAAATAGGCTAAGCTTCAACTCAGGGTATTTTTTGTATAACAGTAGGAGTAGCAGGAGAAACCATGTTTACATATGACAAAACTTTGTTGGGGGAAAAAAGCTCTTTTCATGCTATCTCCAGTCTACTGTGCCTTCTCTTCATCCATCCATCATCCTGCATGGTAACGTAATACTGCCAGCACTATTTTTATAGCCATAAAAGACATCCTTTTTCTGTGAGCTTGACTCTTGTCAGAATAAAAGCCAAGCGCTAATAAAAGCTGTTATTTTCTTAGCAATGTAAATTAACTTCTACCAGTAGAAGACAGACTGTAAATTCAGAGTTTCCCCCACAACACTTTGTCTGCATGTAATAAATTTAATAAATCAAAGTTGGGAAGTTGTGAAAAGAGGGAAAAGCAAAATTGACTTTCTGTATTTTCCTTCCCATGAAGTGCACAGGTATGTTGTATGACTTGTTTTGTCCATACATTGCAATCTTTGTGCAGTTTGGCATCAGTCCTACTTTTGCAGATCATACTGGTGATGCTTCTTCGATTGTTGTGGGTAAGAGGGCAAGAAAGCTGTTTGAACTGGGGGACTGGTGGATTAAAGAGTGACATTGTGCTACCCTGAGTGGCTATTAGATATATAGGAATTACATTCCAAGTGAATCTTGCTGAATAAGAATGGCAGCTATGTAGATCTATTTTACAGAGATATAAATGAATGCATAGCTTGCAGAAGAGCACAGAATTAGGCCTAGAATTTCCCAATCTGGTCTAATAAGCAAAGAAACAGAAAAAACAGGTCTGCATATTTGTCTTGGGAATATTCAGTTGAAATGTTTTTAGTTGAAGGACAAAGTTTCTGTTCAGACCTTGTTTCTATTCCAGCTTTGACATAGCCGACAGACTTAAGCCAAGAATTTTAGTAATGGTGTTTCCTGAGATCTGAACTTTTTTAGTTTGAGGGAACATCTGGCTGCTTGTGAGGTTGCAGACTTTGTTTTATTTTTCTAGGGTCAGGGCCTGCCAGAGCATTCTTTTGTGCAATCTTGGAAAAGAATCCCCATACTCCTTTACAAACAAAGTTGTTCCTGGCTGCCATTGTCATTCTTGCTGTAGACAGGACCAGGATGTGATGCTGGGGAAAATTAACAAGCAATTCATTAGGGTGGACCAGAAATTGAATTAAATTGTCTTTGTTTAAAAAGTGGGACTCAGCTACTTGTGTGGGAGAGGGTGGTGACAAGCTCTCAATATTTGGGAGGGCTTTGTGAAGGAGAGCTGACCACATAAACCTGGGGTTGGGAACGGCTAACTGACAATACTTTGTGTGACTATCTGGGACATCTGGATACATGTAATTATTTAAAGAATACTTAAATCTAGCATTTTTAAAGTTTTAAATTTTAACTGAGCTAAACTGCTGTAAATTTTCTGGAATGGTGAGATTTCTGTCTTTGGTAACTGACTGAATAAAACTGATTTTGATTTTAATTTTGTACCAAAGACAGTTTTAATGATGGGTCCTTGATGAATGTAACTAAATAAAATTTTATTAATGGCTATTTTCTGTAATTGGTCTGTTTCTTCAAGTATTTCTGTTAACTAAGAGATTCTGCATGCATAATGGGAGCAACTGGGATAAAAGTGTCCAAAATGTCCCCTATAAATAATGCCATTGAAAGTCTATATTCTAAATTTCTTTTCAACCACAGCTTCAATTGCAGCAGAACATCAGACTTGGATCGCCTCCTCTTGTTATAACTGGAAAGAAACTGCAGGTGCTGTTTCTGAAGATGATGGTTTACCTAGAAGCTAGAAGCAAATTTCAACCCTTCATGATGTTCTGACAGACTCACCAAGCAAGGTATAATCTTTATGTCACTTTAGTGACCACCTGTACAGAAAAGGTAAAATCTGCTTGGAGAAGGGGAAGACCTTTTTGCTTGCTTGTGATAAAATCTGATGGTACAGATCAGTCAGAACTAGAACAAATTACCTAGGTGGATTGTGGACTTGTCACTGTGAGGGATACCTAGGAAGCAGCCTTACAAATACCCTTTCTGAGTACAATTTTCTATGCTTTTATGTAGACCAGTGCTGGGGCAGTTGTGACCTATATCATTAGGGAAAGAGGAGAGAAATTCAGTTGATATGACAACTCTTAGTGCCTTTGGGCAAGGCAGTCTCTCCTGGCAGGTCTGTATGTTAACTAAGAGATTCTGCATGCATAATGGGAGCAACTGGGATAAAAGTGTCCAAAATGTCCCCTATAAATAATGCCATTGAAAGTCTATATTCTAAATTTCTTTTCAACCACAGCTTCAATTGCAGCAGAACATCAGACTTGGATCGCCTCCTCTTGTTATAACTGGAAAGAAACTGGAAGATGCAGGTGCTGTTTCTGAAGATGATGGTTTACCTAGAAGCCCTCCTGAAATTTCAACCCTTCATGATGTTCTGACAGACTCACCAAGCAAGGTATAATCTTTATGTCACTTTAGTGACCACCTGTACAGAAAAGGTAAAATCTGCTTGGAGAAGGGGAAGACCTTTTTGCTTGCTTGTGATAAAATCTGATGGTACAGATCAGTCAGAACTAGAACAAATTACCTAGGTGGATTGTGGACTTGTCACTGTGAGGGATACCTAGGAAGCAGCCTTACAAATACCCTTTCTGAGTACAATTTTCTATGCTTTTATGTAGACCAGTGCTGGGGCAGTTGTGACCTATATCATTAGGGAAAGAGGAGAGAAATTCAGTTGATATGACAACTCTTAGTGCCTTTGGGCAAGGCAGTCTCTCCTGGCAGGTCTGTATGGCAGAAAGCATAAAAAGTGAATTATTCACGGGTGAGTGTGGTGTTACTGTGACTATTCCATTTCCAGTCCGAGAACAAGCTGAGGTACTCACACTGCACAAACTTCCCATCTCTTCCAGCTTCAAAGAGCTGGAGAGATTAGCAGTTTCCTGTGCCTGTGAAAGGGGAAGAGTTTTTGGGTGTTTTAAAGCTAGTGAGGCAAACAAAAATAATGAGGACTGCAAGAGAATCTTAAACAATTACTGTTTTTGGAATTAAGTAGCTCAAACCCAGGGCAATATTAGTTGAATTGACAGGAAAGTGACAGTCCTGAGTCTGAGGAGAACAGGTCCTGATGGGACTCAGAGGGGGTTTAGGTTGTCTTCTTTCTTAGGAATTGCCTTCTCACAGCAGATGCATGATTTTGGACTTGAGTGAGCATGTGAGCATTTGTAAATTTGAACATCTTAAAACAATAAGCCAAAATAACGTTATAAAATGTATTACCTCATGTGGTCAACCTTCATGGCATATCTCGTAGCAGGATAAAGCTCCCCTACTTTATGTTTGATCCCCAGTGAACAAATGAAACCTAATCTGTGTGGCAGGGACTCAGTGACCCTTCCTTTGTCTTTCCTCTGTGTTTTCTCATAATTAGCACTGGATATCCAGTCCCAGATAATTCAATGTGATACTTCCCTTGACTTACCCTCTTCCTTATTTTATCCCACAGTCCTCCA
Organism: Aptenodytes forsteri; assembly: GCF_000699145.1. Classification (NCBI taxonomy): domain Eukaryota; kingdom Metazoa; phylum Chordata; class Aves; order Sphenisciformes; family Spheniscidae; genus Aptenodytes; species Aptenodytes forsteri. The sequence goes on from NW_008794951.1 coordinate 3,545,787, forward strand.
ACCCTGTTCAGCGTCATAGCTCTTTGAGTTTAGGCGGGACAGACAGTGAAGATGAACAGGTAAATAGCTACTTTTCCTGCTAATAAACTTTCCTGAGACAGCATGTGTGGTGTCTGTATGGAACCAGTACAATAATTTTTTTTTTTTAATGTATTCTGGGTACAATGTATCCTAGCAAACAATTCATGAACAGTCCAGAGTGATGCAAATGATACTGCTGTATGGAAGTACAATAATTTTTTTTTTTTTAATGTATTCTGGGTACAATGTATCCTAGCAAACAATTCATGAACAGTCCAGAGTGATGCAAATGATACTGAAAATGTACCTCTCTGAGTTTTGAATAAGAACCAAATAAAGAGAGGCAGCAATGTACTGGTAAGTGGTTTGTGTGAACAGCATAGTCAACTCTGTGACACAGTATAAATCTGTAAAGTTACACAACAGAAAATTGGTCACAGCAAAGCACTTCAATTCCGTTTCCATGTCCCAGGGCCCCAATACCCAACAGCAGTAATAGCTTAATAACACCTGCCCATCAGCAGTGGCTTGTGAGCAATGCTGTGAATCTCTCTTATCATGGGAAATAGTTGCAGGATGAGCCCCTTCTGACACCAGGTATTCCACAGGAAAAGGTGTGTGTTCATTTGCAGTTTTCTTTGGATGATAAGTGACCGTCAGCAGCAGCAGGTTCTGCTGTCAGACCAACACAGTCTGTTCCTTGACCAGCTCGGAAAAAATTAGAGGTCGTATTTTTGGAGAGGAGCCTAGGGGACCTTCACCTTGACTGTCCCTGCTGCTTGAAGCTGAGCTGAGTTCCTGCCCATCTCATGCTTTCAAGGCAGGCTGCAAGGTTTGCTTATATTGCCTTTCTCCAGTGTTAATAAAATGTCTGAAAGGCCAGTCAAACCACAGTTATGCCCATGGGGTCTTCAAATGCCAGTGACAAAGGCAGCCACCACTCCAACAGGGCTGATTTGATTCATGGGACAGCCCTTGCAATTGTATAAGCAAAGTAATCTGCCATTTAGCTGAGAAGGGGAATATTTATGGGCCCAGAATAGCTATGGGCCATTTTGGCCCAAGCTTTGCAGTCCTCCATACGGAATCCTTGTTTGAGAAGCTCAGCAGAGAGAGCACAGTTTAACCCTTTGTGAAACTGAGAATAGCCCACAAGTAAAGGGGAGGTAACAGGGTACCTAGAAGATTCCTTCCTGATGAAGAGGGCCTTAAGCAGCCAGGGCAACATCTTGAGGGTCAAAAAGTTAGTGCCAACCCCACTGCTAAGGAAGCTTTCCCTTTCACTCTCTCTTTGGCCAGCCTTCTCAAAGGGAGAGAGCAACCTTTGGGCAACACCAGCTCAACTTTCCTGTCCATGGTTGAGATCAGACACTCTCCCGCTCAGTCATTCCTAGATCTTTCGCTTTAGGGATAGAAAGATAAAGCAATGTCTTGCCCTCATAGTAGACTAGTAGTCACACAACTCTAGAGGCCCAAGTGATCTAGGGAACTTGGATTGTCATTAGTTTTAATAACTTCTTGTATATATTTTATCATTACTTCAATGTACATTTTATTAACTCATCTCCCGTTTTATATTTTGACTAAAATGCTCCATTTTGTAAGCCTGCATACTGTTTTCTCCTTACAATGCAAGAAGCCCTTTTCTATCCAGTTCTGAAGTCTTTGAGCTTTTTCAGTCTTACAACCTCATCTCCTATGAGAAAGACAGACAGGGACGGGAGAAATTTTTTTCTCTCTTCTATATTGCACAGAATTCCCCACTTAAAGGCTCTTCCTTTTTTTCCCCAACTCACTAGGAATCTGGCTAGCTTCTCTACAGTACCGTGTGTGTTCCTTTACCCAAATATTTTTCTTAGTCGGCAGTTTGGCTTAGCAGAAATCTTGCCAATATGTTTATCTAAAATAAAAAACCTTTTCCTAAATAATCATCATTTTTTTCAGTAGCTTTTGAAACTATTTATGTAATACCAGGATTTGAGCTAGCAGTACACAAGTTGTTAAACTGAATAACCTGATTCCAAAGATGAGGAAAATTATGAAAAGCACCAAGAAATCTACACCAGTTATTCCATTTAACAATGTTGTATATTTAGTAAAGGAAAAAGAGGATTTGATCCTAAGCAATCTGAAGTTACAGTGTAGTGGTTTACATTTTACTATTTTATTGATCTTGCTGCAGGTGATAGTTACTTCATTTCTTTGCCTTGTGCTGCTTCACTGGGTTTTTCAAGAGCTTCATGCTGCTGTCACCTCTGTGCAAAACCCTGATGTGTCACCCATGTAACTTCTCAGTGCCTTCCACATTTATAAATACCCACTTTCTGACTAATCTAAAGCTAAAAGTGAGGCTATCGCTCAAAGCAAGCAGCAAATGACTTCACAGAGACATTAACCAGCATTACCCTGCCTTTGCCAGATAGCCTTTATGGAAATCTAACTTCCTTGTTGGCATCTTCAACCCGGACTGATTAAAAGCAAAACAGGGTCTCAGTGTGTGGGGCTGAGGACAGTGCTTTGGCACAAACACTTTAGGAAATGGGCCTCCTAGCTGCAGCGTTCTCCTTGTGCAGGCTCCTGCAACTGCAATAACCAACAAACACCAAATTTATCTTACACTTCAACACTGGTGTGGAAATCCTGTGTCTGCTCCACTGTCTTTGAGAGAAGATACCAACTGTCAGTCAGTGCTCAGAGAAGAAAATATCCTGAATCCTCAGTGGAGTAGGGAATTTGCCATTTATGTACAGCAGTAGCTCAGATACTAGCTTCAGGTGTTTTTATGTTAAATAAGCACACCTGTAATTTTATAATTGAAAGGCAGAACTTGTATGTAGAAATGAGTAACAATGTTACTATTTTTGTAAGTTCTAGTGATCCTTACAAGTTTATCATTAATCTTGTAGAATTAAAACAATAGTTAGCTTATTTACTAGCTGTGTTCTTCTTTCTCTCTTTCACAGTGTGTAAATTTTTCACGAGAGAGTCTGCATCTGTCATAATAAATTCTGTTGTGGTTTATTTCAGATCTAGGAACTAAAAAAATTCAATGGAGAATAAGGAAATGAATTCTAGCTACCTTAAACACAAAGCAATGTGCCTAGACAATTTTTGTAGATCAGATGGAAAGATGCTTTCGTTATCTTTAAAACTTCATCAGCATACATGTTTTAAATGCTGTGTTATATCCTAAGCTTAAACAAAATTAAAATCTGAATGCCAAGCACAGTTAAATGGCTGTGTTTCACCTAGCTTTATGGCCGAAGCCAAAATAGCAAGTATGTTATACTGAATGAAGTTTGTTTGGCATGTCTGTGAAATTTTGCAAATGTTCCAGAAAGTCTGGTCTACATTTCAAAACAGTAACAAAACCAGTCAAACTGCATGTTTAGGGGTTTCTCTACAAACGTTTCTGTAAACCCTTTTTTTTTGATAGCATAATCTAAGGTTACTGCTGTTTAGTTCCCCAGAGTAGCATTGCTGTGAGGGTGAGATCCACATCACTGTCTGGAAGATAATTCTGGGATACTTGTTGGAGAGAAGCATTTGATTTTTCTGGGAGAGCAGATATTAAAAGAGCAAAGTGGCTATGGTAACTTTCTTACAAATAGAGGTAATGAGGAGCAAGTATTGATGCTACTTTCATGGCTTTTTAATAACATATTCCTGCAATGTGTCACAGTACTGGGATGAAAAGGCAGCTATAAAAACTACACCAGTGTCTCCTGCTGGTGCATACATATATTGCAAATGGTTTTTCAGCTAAGAACTGGGAAGGGGACAGCTGAGGCTCTTGCTGTGGGAGAGAGAGGTATTTCTCACTTTGTGTAACACACAGCTGAACACACAGAATTGAGTAATAGCTATGCAGAGACGACATTAGGCATGCATTTTAAAGTGAGGATTTATGTCCGAAAATACGGCCATTTCAGGCTTCTGAAATGGAATGAGCTAGCAAAAGAATTGTTTCAGAGATGTGGGGAAGCCAAGCAGAATGTATAGTGTCGTGTTTGTGTTTTACAGATACCTTCTGGAGCTTCTTCCAGGCCCATCAGTCCTTCATCCTCTGCCACTCTGGGGGCCCCCGGCTCACGAGGCAGCAGCTTCCTTCCCGTTGACTTCACCATCCCTGCCAGTCCCCTCGGCTGCCTGGACACCTCAGCAGCCAGGCACAGGATTGCCATAAACCCCCGGAAACAGAAAGGCTTTACGAACAAGAATCAGCAAACCCCCCAGGTAAATGTTTTCTGAAAAAGAATCACTGCGCAGAAGGAAATAGATGTGAATTTTTAATTATTATTTTAAATATTTTTTCCATTTTTTTCTTTCCTATCAACATTCCTTTATACTTTTTTGAGAAGGAAATAGATGTGAATTTTTAATTATTATTTTAAATATTTTTTCCATTTTTTTTTCTTTCCTATCAACATTCCTTTACTTTTTTGTTCTTCCATTGGAAGAAGGGAGACCGCCTATTTTCCACCAACCAACCCAACAAAAAATACTCAGAAAACTTCAATATCATGGGAGCTGAAGAAAAATGCAACTTCAGTTTTTCATTGTTTAGCCAAAAAAGTTGTGGGTTACACTTCATTTGTAAAAACATTCCTCTTGTTTGACAAGCTAGTTTTCAGTTTTAAAGAAGCCTAAGTCTATTTCTACAATTTCAGATTAGCTTTAACTTAATTCTTTGTATGTCAAAGGAAAGACTGAAGGACTTCGAGAAAGAATGTGGCTCTGCATGTGAGAAATTAGGATGAGATGCTTCTCATCCTGGCTTCTAGGAAACACTTTGTGAAGATGAAGTTCACTAGGTAGAAAAGGTTGTTGAGCTGGGTGACAGAAATAAGGAGTAATGCTTCTGTACTGCGTGTTTCCCTCTCCATCAGAGAATCATGCGTGAAAATCTGTCCTGGAGTTAGAAGTGCCCTGCCCTGAGAAAGGGAGGTGGGGGAGAAATTCAGGATGAGTGTAATACAGAATGAGGTTTTCTTGGAAACTTGGGCCCTACAGCATCTTTGCTGGATATTCTTTGTGCTGCAGCTGGTACAACTACAGTGCTGAAGGAGAAAAGCTAATTGTGGAGTGTCGATCAGAGATACCAGAAGTGATGATAATGTCTCTGGCTTGGTCTGTTCTATGCCACCACGTAGCTTGGGTGATGTCTTACAAACATACTCGTTCATTCAGAATATGTCAATCCCAGAATGTTTCAGATTCAAGAGAGATCAATGGGCTGCCTTTGACATTTTAAACATGAATGATTTCTAGGTTCTTAATCAGAGTAGTACATTACCCACAGTGTTGCTAAATTACAGGGTGGGGGTTTTGTGTCTATGTTTTGAGTATTCATAAACGTGTATGTGTATAAAATACAATTTTTGTGCATTATTCTTTAATTAGTTAAAATTAATCAGTTAAAAGATCTTACTGCACCTCATTAGGTGGAACAGCTGGAAAATGAAGCATGTCTTCCTGCAACTCCAGAAAAGAAGGGAAATTCAACAGAATTACTTGAGAGTGACGAGCATAAAAGTGATTGGGAAGGTAATGCAGACTTATGTATTGCTACTTTGGGTGCCTGAACTCTTCTACGTAAGGCTGACAGGACCTATTTGAATTGTAAGTCCTATCAAGCTAGGCATCTTTTGGTTTTATATCATAAAATCAATCCTGGCTGCTAAAGCGTTATGATGGAAAAAGTCATGTACTCCACTCAACACAGTGGTGCTGATATGGTGAACTTTGAGGGCAGCATTAAAAAAATACATGAGGTGAAAGTACCATGTTCAGAAGTACCTGTGCTACACAGTTGGCTTGATCTCATTGACTGGGGATCTGAGTTCCTTGAAACTCAGAAAAACCTTAACCTCAGCATTATATCTGTTATGTGTGTAAGGTGACTTTAATTGGCTTGTGTTTACTAGATCTTCCTTTGCCACCTCCCCCCTTATAATTTGAATAATAGCTAATTGCCAGTGGTAACACAATTGTAATTGTAAATTGTGAAAACAAATGCAATTTGTCCAAAACAGCACCGAAGACTTTTCTCTTTAGCACTGCATTACAAATGCACTGGCTGATGGTAATGCTATAGTGTAGTGGGAATGTTGGGTTGGCACTTTGTTGTCAGGGCAGACTCAGGACCTGATGCTGTCACACATCAGAGTTACTGTGTGTGCAGACACATCTAAGCTATTCAGATGTGCAGCAGCCCTGCTGGAGCTGCCGGAGGCAGAGCTACCTGATGCTGAGACGTTCTGCTTAAATACAGAAAATTCTCCAGATCATTCTAGACAGCCTTTCTAGGCATACACATGAAGAAATGTCTAGGGAAATCTGGCTAGTAGTCTTACAACTAGGGGTATGCACAGAAAAGAGAGAAACAGCAACTGATTTGGTACACCTTAAGCAGACAACAACAACTTTCAGTCATTCCCGGGATTAGGTATGTTCAAACTGAAAACTTTATTAGTATCCTCGCTTGGACAGCCCATTTCTAAATATGCTTTTAACAGCCTTATTTATCAGACAACGGTGGCCAGATATGGGGAACTCATGCTGAATGACTGCACTGTCTGGAATGAATTACTGATACAGATGGTGCTTGAATTGTAACCTTTAAGTGCACCCTCTTCTCCTCTGTTTAATATAGGATTATCAGCCCAGGTGGGACACTGTGCAAAGGGAAGTGGTTCTAAGGAGACACCAGGTATAAAAAGTCCCACTGATGCTGCCCGTGACTCTTGTGATTCCACACTTGTGGCAGAAGACTCTTGTGCTTTGCTGCAAGAGGATGCGTGCCTTCCAGACATGGACCATCACTTTAAAGCAGCTGCACCCCTTCTGAGACCTGAGCCTTCTCCAGTGAACCTGGAGGAACACCACAGTGCAACAGTGTCGTACTGTTCAGATGAGTCTGCTGATGAATTGAAATTACATCAGCAAAGTACCAATACTGAAGTATCTGCACTTCCAAAATTGCAACAAACTGAAGGAGAAGCTGTTGTGTTTCCAGACGTACTAGCAGCTGACTTGTTTAGCAATGGTGTGGAAACAGAGGGCATAGATATATTGGCAGATGTTGCACAAAGGTTCTCAGTAAATTCTGTGGACCCAAACATCAAAGACCAGGAAAAGGGGGATCCACTGTTTACTGGCAAAGTAGAAGCCTGCTTGGGTACTATTGAGAATCATTCCAACCATGCTGTCTCAGATACTGCACCAAGCATGTCACAGGGTGCAGTAGCCGATTCAGAGTCATCTTCTGACATCAAGACAGTGGCTGTTTTGAAGCCTGAAAACAGTTCAGTAACAAGAAATGACAAAGAAACTTGTGAAATAATGGAATTTCAGTCATCCAAAGGCAATGCAGAAAAAAAACCAGACACTGCTGCATCTGTCTCGGAAGCACGTTGCATGCTACCTCCCAGTAAATTGGAAGTATGTATTAAAGCAGAAGCTGTTTCTGTTTCGAAGGGTGACCAAGGCAGTCAATGGGCCAACACATCATACATTTCTGAAAAATTTTCCATTGGATGTCTTGCCTCTTCAAGTTTGGCTGGCTTGAAGAGTAATATCTCTTCTGATGATGACAGTAAGGAGTACCAGATAAGCAGTACAGCTTCTCACAGAAAAACAGTGGAAGACAGTCGATCTTCAGATGAAAATGTAAAAAGTCCACTGAAGACTGCTTCTGCTAAACCAGTCAGATTTACTATTGCACCAGCATGGCAAAGATCTCTCTCAGGTGGTTCAAATTCAAAGGAAGATTCCTATACCAGAAGTTCCCCAACATCCCCTATAAGACCAGAGTTGTTTGAAGGAATGACAAAAGAATACACACGTTTTGATGCAGTCATCCAGGAATCAGCAAAAACCAATGCAGATAGATTTGATCGAGATTCTAAGGACAGTGATTTGCATTTGAATTCTTCTATGGAGTGGGCTGACCATGAAGTACATAATGTTGAAAACCCGTTTGGGGTCAGACTAAGGAGAACGTCTTCTTTACTAAAATACCAGAATGAAAGCCGTGCTGAGTCTCCAAAGCTGATCCCCTCAGCTGTTCCCACTGCTGCTTCTGCTTCAGTCAAGGAGGATCAGAAATCAGTGGGCACTGGGAAGCCACCTCCAGGCCTTCCTGTCAGCACAAAATCATTTGTTAAAAAAACAGATCTCCTAGAAGACAAAAATCCTCCCAAGACAAGATCAGAAGAAGTGGCAAAGAAGCAGAATGGTCATAAACCTTCAGGTATTTATACTGTATTTTTATCCAAGCGCTGTAGAAAACAGTGGTCATGTAAGAACCTTGGCAGAGTGGAAAACAAAAATTAAAAATCCTCTTGACGAGGATGAAATTCAGCCTCGAGTTTGTCAGCACCATAATTTAATTGGCTTGATGATTTGGCCAGTCAAGAGAATTCTTGGTTTATCTTAATGAGGGGTGTGTTCCAGCAAGAATAACAACAGAATAATAGCTTAAGAGCCTCTGAAACATTTCTGGTATGACCTACTTGTGCATATAGTTGGAGTTTTAACACAGCTTTTTAAAACTTGCTGCTGTTTTGTAGTTAATTTTCCAGACGGCAGCAGCTCAAACCTTAACTAGGAGTTGCATTAGGTGTGATTATTTTTTTTTTTCCTACAACCACTTCATTTAAGATATTTAAAAAGTGAAAAGGCAGCCTGTATTTTACTGCCTACGTGAAAAAATAATGGTTATCATGCTCATTTAATCTACAATGTAAGGATGTTGTTTCAAAGGCAAAATCCGGTTCACAATGATCTCAGTGGGAGTTCTGCCACTGACTTAAACGGAAGCAGAGTCAGGTCAAAAACTCCAGAATAAACAGAAAAACAGTTACTGCCAAGGACAAAATCATCAGGGAAGGTAATTTTATCTCTGCAGTGTTCAAAGGGTATTATAGATGCTGAAGGATTTAAAACACAAAACACTAGCTTTAGACTGACTTGACCTAAATCCCTTCTTACTTCAGAAATGGTTCTTTTGTAGAAAAAGTCTCTTCACATTTGGAAACTGCTTCCTCTGAACCAGCTTGGGTCTCCATGGCAAAACTAAAACAAAAGGGTTTCCAGGACCACCCTCTTGCCAAAGAACATAAAGTTGAAGACAAAGCTTTGACCAAAGTGGATCAAGAGGAGGTAGAGTACCAAGTAATGTTGCATGGGTGTGAATCCTGCACCAGATTGCCTGGGTACTTTTGTAAACTTTTCAATATCATCTTCTTGGGAGGCGCACTGTGAGCACTACTCAAAGAGAGATTTTCAGGACTGGCCTCTAAAATGTCTTGAGACAGACAACTGATGCAAGTGAGCGAACACATACTGTCACAGTGATTAGTTTCAGAGCTGGATCCTCCTATATGTTCCTTTGCACTACTCAAACCTGAACCTTTTCAGAGCTTGCCTGTTGCCCAGAATGTATTTATGTAGCCCAAGAGCTGCTTTGAGTTGCACTAGCTTCCTCACTGTTAGTGACCTACAGACCGCATTCACTGCTCCGCTCTGGAGACTGCGTACTGAAAGTTTGGCTTTTCCACTGACTCTTGCACAAGTTTGTTGTGCAGCTTGGGCAAGTTCTTCAATTCCCCATCCGTAAGAGAGAGAGGATAACTTGCCTGCATGTGAAGTAACCCTGTATTTGTAGCAGCTGTCTTCCTTCTTGCCTTTTCCCTCCCTCCCTCCCTCCCACAGGATGTCCCCAACCATCCTTGTTTGGCTTTTGCTGCATTTCCACAGTTAGGTTTAGAGATGTTGCCAGGGCGAGCTTTATGAGTGCCAATGGCTAGTGGGTTTCTCAGTTGCATTCTTTTCTTCTCTCCTCCTTTTGTAGCAAGGGATCTGTGCTAGTGAGAACATACTGAAGAAGAATATGCCTTCCAGCTTGAGCTCTCAGGACAAGAAAATGCAAGTGAAGACCAGTGTGCCTGCTGCAGCAGGTATTCTCTTTCTTTACATCTTTGCAATAGAGGCTACAGTTTACACCAGTAAGTGGTGTGGGTGACAGGTAATGGGGGGAGATAGCTACCTTTTTGATAATCAGCACACTTTATATAAGGCCTGTTCAGACTATAGTTTGTGTATAAGTCAACGTATTGGCTTGCTCACTCAGCAGAGAAAGCAAGTGAGGAACTTTTATGTCCACTGCCAGTTCATGGAATGGCATATAAACAGTATGGTGATTTATTACTGGCAAAGGTCAGTACTAAAGAATAGCAGTTGAAGTTGGAGAGTGTCCAGAAGAGAGCAGCAAAAAAGGTCAGGTCTTCTAGACCTCCAGTCAGCCAGGAAATACTGATAGGAGTGGAGTTGTTTAGTCTAGAGAAGACAACTTAATTTGCTGCAGAGGACAAGACTAGTCTTTATGCCCTGTATGAGCTTAAAATGCACCAGGGGAGGTTTAACTTAGACATTAGGAAATACTTTCTAACAATAAGAGTGGTGAAGCGTGGAATAGCATAGGTTGCTTACAGAGTGTGTGCAGTTTCCATTGCTGGATGTGTTTAATAGATAAACATGCATCAAGAATAATTTAGGTAGAGTCAGTTCCACCCTTAGATGAACACAGAGGCTCGATGGCTCCTCTCCTGCCCTGTTAGCTGTGATTCTCTATAAGAAAGATGCAGGGGAAGAGCATGACTCAGACATCGTGACTCACATACCTCTTCCAAGGCTACTGCTGGGCTGCAGCTTATCCCTCCCTGCTTACGCAGTGTGGTGCCAAACCTCAGAGACACGCTCCAGCTAGATATAGATAAGCCAGTTCTTCAGCTGTAAAAGCATATTGTGCTAGCTGAAAGCTATTGATTTCAGATACTGCCTAAGAAGATAAGAAATGCCTCACTGTGTCAGAGCAGTGAGTGGCTTTTCCGTTCCAGGTTCCTGTTGCTGACACTGTGAGTAAGAGATACTGTCTGGAGAGAGCGCATGCACCTGGCCACTTTCCCCGTATAATCCACCAGCATCCAGAATTGTTGTATTAGAGATATTAGGGGGTACCTCTGTGCCTGCTCCCTGTAGTAGTTGTTTATAGAGCTGTTACCCGTTTTTGAATCTACAGGTCCTACAAAATAAGCTTTCTCCCTTACTACAGGCAGCTGACCAGCTGAGGATGTGCACCAATGTAGAGGCTCTGATGTCAGTTGCCAGCCTAACTGTGTGTGTGTGATTAAAATATGATAGTTTTTTAAAAGGATTCTGTTACAGGCCAGGTTCATCTTATGGTTTTAGGTGCAAAGTGAGAAATGAAACATAAACAGGCCAAGATTTTTGCCCAGATTAGAAGGTCTTCCTTTGAAAGGCTGGCACAAACAGACTGGATTTCTGTGTTTTGAATCATCTAAACCTTGGAAGCCCAGCAGCATTCAGTCAAAATTCAGAACTCCACAAAGTACTCTGCTACTCATTTACTAGAACTTACACCACTTGTGGTCCTTGCAGCAGAATTACAAGTTTTTCTGCATCACCTCTTCCCAAGAATTGGCCCAGTTTCCTGACATCTAATGACTGTTTCCTCCCCTCCAGGGACAGCATTTATAGGCATATTCTAGTCTTCCACTCTTTGAATATCACAAAGAGCTCTGACCAGTGTTGATGTTTAAGGAAAACACTACTCCTCTACTGCTCGGAAAACCATGCCCTATTGTTTAGGAAATGTTCAACACTGTCAGCACATGAGTAGGAAATTGGGAATACCAAATGTAAACTCTCCTCTGATTGGTTCCCATTAGCGCAGCCAGCAATTTGTCTAGTTGAAAGTGCTGGTGGTGGAAAGGATGTAGATTTAATATCCAGACGAGTTATTAATTTGGATCATGCTTTTTGGCTTATGTTAACTGTTAGCAGTTTTCTTGATGGATGGTTGAGGTTTTCTGTGCAATGCATACATCCTGCACACAACAGCAAGAGCCAGGACAGCTCAAGGTCAGCTAAGTTTGGAAGAGACTTCCAAAAAATCAGATCCTTACTTTACTGAGTGTGACTGTTTTGTTACTGCTGTGTGGCAGCCCATGTCATAACCAAAGGAAGATTACTTAGAATCATAGAATCATTTAGGTTGGAAAAGACCTTTAAGATCATCAAGTCCAACCGTTAACCTAGCCCTGCCAAGTCCACCACTAAACCATGTCCCTAAGCACCATGTCTACACGTCTTTTAAATACCTCCAGGGATGGGGACTCAACCACTTCCCTGGGCAGCCTGTTCCAATGCTTGACAACCCTCTCGGTGAAGAAATTTTTCCTCACGTCCAATCTAAACCTCCCCTG
>NW_008794951.1:3558657-3599409 GCF_000699145.1 Aptenodytes forsteri
CACACTCCAGCACCTCAATGTCTTTCTTGTAGTGAGGGGCCCAAAACTGAACACAGTATTCGAGGTGCGGCCTCACCAGTGCCGAGTACAGGGGCACGATCACTTCCCTCCTCCTGCTGGCCACACTATTTCTGATACAGGCCAGGAAGGATGCCACCTTCTTGGCCACCTGGGCATACTGCCGGCTCATGTTCAGCCGGCTGCCAACCAACACTTAGCTTGCCTATTCTCTCTCCCACTTCACCCTAAGCATGGTGAGGTTTGTCCCAAAGCCCATCTTCCCTCAAATAGGCATGGGGCACTGCTTTTGGGTTTTGTTTTACCTTGTGCTGTTAAGAGCATGCAAAGGGCTTTAGACTCGCTTTTGCTTATTATAAGGAAGGAAGTCTCCCAAAACGTGAAAATTCATTTCCAAAACACTTGAATTCCTACATCACCTTAGCTACTTCTGAAAAATTTGCTGTGTATGTAGAGCTGCAGCCTGTTTTTAATGGATAGTATACTTCCTCCAGTATTCCTAAGTGATTCCTAAGTATAGCTTGCCTCCTGCAAGAACTACCAATGAGCCAGGATTTTTAAAAGACCTGAGACCTCCTGAGGGAACTGCTTTGGCTTTGCTCAGGAGTGTGACTGATGGAGCTGATGGACGTTTTCCATTGATTTCAGCGCAAGCAAGATCAAGCTTCTTGTACTTAACATTGCTTAAGTCCCCATGTGGCCTCTGTTCTTGTGCTGGAGCACAGCAGCCTCATCATGCCATGCACAGACTAATCAAGTATGAGAAAAAGTTTGAATTTTCTCAGTTTGGCTTACACACAGAAATGAAGTACTGCCTGGGTTGAAATGGATGGAGAGAGCACGATGTCAAAAGACTTGTGAACCATGTCTCGAGAAATGAGAGCTGCATCTGTTCAGAGCTACATTCTGTGAAGCCCCATTCCAGGCTGTCGGTCTGAAGACATTAATCTTGAAAATTTTCAAACAAGATGGATGGAGGAGGCCTTTTCTAAATAGTAACTCAAAGCCATACAAGGAGTGTTTATCTGTATTCCTCCATCCTTTGTGAGGATGACAGGCTTGTGTTAGGCTGCATGAAGAGGAACACCTAGCCCCATTAGAATCCCACCAGAATCCCACCTTCTTGGCTTACAAGTCCAAGAACATAAAGCACTGGTTTGATCCCTACCTAGTATTTAATAATATTGCTGGAGCAATATTTGTGCTGGCAGTGAAGACTGAAAAAAAATCTTTAAGACTTCTCAGTCTTAAAGAAACATGTTGAATATGTTGAAAAACATACACCAGTTACTTTCAACCCCACAGCAAGCCTGTTGATCCTTGCCCTGCAGATATTTTGTTTCCATTTTCCTACATACTCAGGAGTCTTATTCCTAGATTTTCTTGCACTCACAGGGCAGGATAAGCCTGTGGAACTCCTTGCTGTGCAGTGTCATGGAAATTAAGAGTTTGAAAAGATTAAGAAACGAGTTAGCCAAGAATATGAATTATAAAAATACCTGGGGCTGTAGTCTCCACATGCTCAAAGAATTTTGAAGAACTTCTTCATCTGTCAGGGCTTAGACACTTGCTGTTGGGACTGAGGAGAAGATTCTTTTATGGTCAGATTATTCACTAACAGCTTAGTATCAATTTTTCCATTGCAATAGCTAGTCCTTGCCATTGCTGTAGCTGGACCAGATAGTGCTAGCGATACCCAGTTTAACAATACCTCTGACTTATTGTTGAGTCACAAACATTTTGGGCTGTAAACCAACTGCTTTAGAGAGAAGGAATTATTACTGGCAGAAATTGAGTTTTTAACTCTAGCCTTCTGATGAGTGACGGATATCTTGTTGTTGGCAGGTAAAGTTGGACCTATTGCTCAGGAAGCATCTGTGATTCCTGCTGTTGAAAAGGAAACAAGACACTCCTCTAACCTGCCAATGACACCATGCAGCCCTGCTGAACCACCGTGGCTATCCCTGGCCAAGAAGAAAGCCAAAGCATGGAGTGAAATGCCCCAGATTGTACAATAGCAAATGACATGAGCATCCTTCTTCGTATTGCCAATAGCTGCGTTAACTCCATTTAATCACTTCTTTACTGTGACCATTTTTTTGAGAAATAAGAGCCTTAAAACTTTTGATCAGACTGTTGTATGTAAATACACAATGAAGAAATGCCATCACAGGCTTAATCTGAAGTATTACTACCTACGTTTCCTACTACCAAATACTAGGAAAACTTGATCAATTTGTTATATCCTTACACATTTGACAGTGATGTTCTAAGAAGACATGCTTTAGGCTTTTGAAACATTCCCCTTGCAAAATATGTTTTTAAAGTTTCCACAGACCATACAGTATTTTATGCAATGTGGCTTTGACTAAGAAATTAATGTGTGCTATAAAATAGATATAATGCTGGGCACTGACACATCATGACTCATGGGCATTGATGTCATCACACTTCTTTCTCTAATGCTCTGGGATGAGCAGTCTGACTTTGCCTCTGATTGTTAATGGGTCTGTTTTGTGATAGCTATAGGATCCAAACAGCATTGTGAGTTGGAGTAATTCTGGGTTTTGGGTGGTTTGAAGTCGCAATGCTGTGGGTCTTGTGCTTTGCTCATTGATGCCTGCTGGAATGGCCCAGAGCCACACACCTTCTATTCTCTCCCATGCACTAGAAAACCACCACACTCTAGCATATACTCTGCTTTTGGTTACACCTTTGGAAATGTGGGCTAATTTGGGCATTCTACCAAAAAAAAAAAGTCCTTACTTTAATTATGGCAAATAGTGATTTATTTTTTGTGAGATTCCTCAGCCAATTGTCTCTCTTAAAGAGTGTGTTGGGGATGGGAACTATTTGCTACTTAGAAAGTGGCATCTTGTTTTCAACAAATGCCACTCTACTCTCCATGTTCATGTGAATGTGTATTTAGTCAGGTGTATTTAATATTAGTGATAAAAGGGGCATCTGCTTTCCTCCTTGCCTCATCAGTCTTTAACCAGTAACTCAGCATCAGTCTAAGAATGTGCAGCTGGGAAAGGATTATTCTCTCAGGGCCTGGCCTTGCAGTTACTTAACTTGACAGAAGTTTTGCTATTGACTTTGAAGGAAGCAGACATTTGAAAAAGAAGCTTTGTAAAATTATGTTAGTGGCTTAAGTGGCAGTGGCACTTACCGGTCCTTTTCAGTTTTTGCAGCATTGCACCTTTATGTAGTTTTTGTTTACAGTCAGTGCAAAATTTGAAAGCTGACTTGGCTGATTGACAGTTTTTAGCTGGAAAGTTGGTAGCTATTTTTAAGGAAAATATTACCTATTGATAGGATTAACTGCAAAATAAAAAATTTGGTTTCAGATCAGCTCAAGCAAGAATTTAATCTTCCAGTCTTGGCCTGAATTTAATATGTAGCTCTTGCAGTTTGAAAACAGTATTAATTAGGAGCTAGACTGTGATTTATTTTTTTTTATATATAGGTGAAAACTTACTCACTCAAGTAGGCTCACTGAAGCTATACATACTGTTTATTTTGTACTAATGCCAGAAAGAGTAAGAGTTTCACATTGGCTTGGTGATCCATGCCTATTTTACTACTTGTTTTTCTCTATTTTAGGAAGCATATCTTCTCTTACAAAGAACTGAAACATTTGTATTTCTCTGAAACTTTTGAGTGTAATGTAAATGAACATACTCAGCCTTGATTCCTGAAGTTTTGTACAGCTGCCATCCCATCACAAGCTTACTGACCCAGTGTAAAATACGTGCATTTCTATATTTGGCAAACTCTCTTCTCTTTTTATTAGTGTGGATTGTGATCCTTCACCCAAAGTACTGCAAATGATACTATAATCTCTCTCTCCCAGTGTTTGCTGTTGATCTTAATATTGTTTCTGTCTTTTATGTTTGGTATGTATATATGTCTTTGTAATCCTTGTCTTGAAGGAACCCCTTTTGTATTCTGTTCCCATTATTTGGTTTACGATTAAATGCTGTTGCCAGTGATGATGATATAATTCCTGGGAAAAAAAGAGTGATAGATGGCCCTCATCATTAAGGAAAAAATAAAAAGAGGTCTTTGGTCAATATAGACTCTATATATGGATATACTGCATAGATCTTGTTTTGAGATGATTTTGTGTGGCCTAGGACTGATCAACACAGCTGGTCAGACTAATGAACTTTTCTAAATCTAGCTGTTTAAAGGTGTAAAACATCACCAGAGAGCTGGGGGCTCTCCTTTTGTTCTGGAGTTATTGCTCCTTCAGTACAGGGTTGGCTTGAAGGCTAGCACTTGTGGTCGCAGGAAGCCTCGTAAATACTCGTTTGAATGTGCTTTGGTATTGCTAGCCAGCTGCTGTAAGACATTTTGGGGTCGCTTTAAAAAAGAATGACATGAGAATCATGTGATGTTACATTTGAAATTTACTCGCCTTCTGGGTTTCTGAAATTAATGTTTTCAAGTTTCTCTCTGCAACCAAGGGAACAAAAAGCATGTAGAGAAAAAATCAAAACTGAGTCTTGCATAATCACAAGAGTTTAGAAGATGGGCTTTTAAGAAAAACATTGAAATATCAGTGATTTATTGATGCATTTATAGAAGTAGATGGCTCTACTAGCATGGCTTTGATTTCCTGTCGTCCTACTGTAGTTTTTAGGTGTTCAATCAGTGCAAGTAACTAATATAATAAGCTCATCTTGGGTGATTATTTCTAGACACAGTCACTGTCTTTGAAAATAAGCTGTCTTGACATGCAGAGTTCATTGCAGAATGTCATTATGAGGTTTTATGGCTCAGGATCTTTAGTGGAGGATCTAGAAAGCCATCCCTGAAATACCCTGTGCACAGTACAGCGGCTGGGGTTTCAGCTGGCTTTGGTGCTGCTGTGTGACAGCAGAGGGTGCTAGTGCCATCCCCGAGGAGCGCAGACGGGTTCTCGGTGTTCTAGAACGCAGATTTCAGTATGCATTTATATGTGCACTATTGCAGTAAGGAGACTGGAGGCTTTTATTAATGCAGAGAATTATGCATTATTAGTGCAGAAAGGTCTGAAAGAGAGGTGTGTTTCTGTTTGTGATTTGATGGAGTGTTTGGAGCTATAAATTATAGAAAAAATACTTTACCTTGTTGTTACAAGAAGCCCCTGAGAATTGGTGACGACGATGGGGAAAGGTAGGTTACATGGTGAATTCAGTCCTTCAGCGGGGCCATGCAGGAAGATGCGGGAACGTGTCCAAAAAGAGCATTGTAGTTTGGCATTTAGAAAGCATCTGCTGCTTAGAACAACTGCTGCCTGGCTAGAGGTTGATCTTCATCCCAGCCAGATGTAGAATCTGATGATTTTACAGAAGAGATTAGAGAGACAAACAGCAACTTGGCGTGCACCTAGCTGTAGATTACGGAGATTCCTTTTGCTGTAACAGTGAGCTGTAAAGACTTGGACTAAAAGAGAATCTGTTACGTTATCATCCAGCTGGGAATCTACTTCTAATTAAGTGGGTTTGTGGACAAGAGGGAATGAGTCAGTTTAAATGAGGGAAAAAGACTCCAAAATTTCCAAAGCTACGTGCTTCTGCTCTAGCACAACTCTGACAACACTTCTGTTACGAGAATCTTGTGTACACATCTCCTTAAATAGATCCAAAGAATAAATTCTAAAATTCAGATATAACTGAGGAGCCAATACTCATTTCAATTACCATACTTGGAAGGAAAGTCTTAGAATAGTGAGGAAAGACTAACCATATTGAAAACACTAAACACTAGCCCTTTTCATGTTAGAAAGTTTGGATAGGGAGGGCCCTCCTAACTAGTATTACATTATGTCTTTTTAAGTGCTGTAGTCTAAAATAGTAAATGCAATTTGTTTTGAAGTATTACACTAGAAGTTCTGAGCTTAGAAAAGCTGTAATTCCTGAGTTTGCGCCACCTGCTCTGTTAAGTGCTTTTGAGATCAATACAGGAAAGATACTAGCCTGTGAAGATGCTTTGTCCTTTAGAACTGATACTGGAAGGTGATACATCTGAAGGATACTGGTAGTGAGAGATATGATTAGCACCCTAATAAATAAGGCAAACATCTCTGTCTGTCTTTTCCTCTAGCGTGTGTTAGCCTATCTACGTTTTTGTTAGAGATTCATCCTGGTTATAAGATTTGACAAATTGCCTCATCAACTGTCACCAAAATGTTAGTAATGATGACGTGGAACCTCTCATGTTTGGGGAATCTGAGCATCTGTTTAGGATTCTGACCTTGATTTCTTGCTTGCTGTAGTTGTTGCATTGTCTCTTCTATGTTGTCAGGAAGTATTGCACCCAAAGCGTCAATGTTTGTTACAGGCGGCTGTTGTTACGGTCTGGGTTAGTTCTTGGTGCAGAGGTTGACTGAAACCTCTGTTTTTCGTTGAAAATGTTTTTTAATGTCTTTTATGGAAGTAGGCAGGTGAAATAAACTGTAAATTCTGAACTTGGAACACAAAACCATGCATCTGCCCAGAACAAAAAGGTTGCTCAGGTATTTCCAGCTGGATGGATGAAGGGGCATGGCTGGATGAAGGTGAATGACTAGGGAAGAATGATGGTTTAAGTTAAGAAACAGAAGGCTTAGGGTGGCAGCTACAATTCAGATTGCTCTTCCATAGTGGGATATATCTAAGCCCAAGGAGAGGTATCGAAAGGGGCCTTTAAGTAGTGAAGCTCTTCATGCATCTCCTCTCTCTGCACATGAGGACACAGAACTTCGTATGTTCTTGTAAATGAATGGAAATGCATCAGAGATGCCCACTGCCATCTGCAGCTATTTTTTTCTTTCATTTGATGCAGTCCATGCCTTTCTACTTTATTTGGTCCAGGAGAGGTAGCGCTTTGTTACCAGACCTCATTCCTTATTCTGAACCACATTAAGCAGGTGAGCACCTTGACTGCACTGCAAATCAAAGCGTGTTGTGACCAGCTGGTCAAGTCCACAGCAGTGCAGCACTTTAAATGGAAGTGCTGTATGATCTCTGTGTTAAAATGCAGCTTCTCAGAAGTGAGCTAAGCCAAAGTTTAGCAGCTTCCCCTGACTTGAGGGGCAGATTATTCACTATGGAAAATGTGAGATGCTATTATTATTCTTATTGTGCTAGGAGAGATTTAAAAATAAGCTATTTTAGTAGCTCTTTATTTTTTAGAGGCAGTTAAGAAAAATCTAGAGGCAGATTATCTAAATGGGATTATTAACTGCCAATTCTTAGACTGATCTATAAACCGAGTTAGTCACTAAACAAGAAACAGGTATGAAAATGGCTGAGGTGTAGAGTATTTTACTGATACAATTTTGTATGATGTAGAAATGAAAAGGCAGCAAGAAGGGATTGATTGACATACATAACCTAAATGGAAAAGGTTGTTTGGTACCCGAAACTCTCGTTCCAGCCTTTCTTCTATCTGCCTCAGAATAGTTCTGTTAAAAAACCCATAGCTCCTCTCTCTAAGCATTCTTACTTTTCATTTGTGGGATCAAAACCACTTTTTACTTAACCTGTTTTGTAGTCAGCCATATTTTACAGAAATCTAATGAAAAGCTGACAAGTCCAAGATCATGTACCTATCAATACTGGCAACACTGCCTTGTTCAAAGTTCACCCTAACCTACTTTGTTAAGCTAATACTTCACTGCATTTTCCCTATTACACCATTCTGGCTCCAAATTAGTTTTGATTTACAGGTATTTTTCCAACACAGAAGGGTGAGGTTGACTGCTTTAAAATTAGAAGCTTTCCGTATTGCTCAGGAATATGTTTCTGTGGCATTGAGGTAACTTTTTCCAAATTACACGGTAAGTTCATTGTAGCAACCACAGCAATGTATGGGAAAGGGTCAAAGTCCTGGGGCTGTGTTGTGTTTCCATAGAGTTTAAATTACGTGCAGCAGCCTTCCCTAATGATGTCATCGGCACTGTTGAGAGCTAACAAAGCAGGAGGAGATGTTGCTGGCTGGCTCCTAGCGAGTGCATCTTTCCTGCTGTGCTAAATGCCTATGTCATTGGTGATGTGGGCAAATGGAGCAAAGTGACAGTCGTTGAGAAGCAATGGAGGGGTGATGTGCCCCCCAAAGGTGCAGCATTTTACCAGTTGTGCATGTGGGATGAAATAACTTCACTGGACTTCGTGAGCTGTGGAAGTATGTTTTATTCATACAGGAGTAAATGAAGTGACTTTTCTGTCACAGCTAGAGGTACAAATTAGGATATATCTACATTAACCTAGAGCTGTGTTTTAAACACAAGAGGCGTTTACTCAGTTTGGATCCTGAATCATACATATTTCAAAGAGGAGGAATATATTCCTTTTTTAGTAGAGCATTTCATTGGTAAAGGGAGTTCTACCCAAAGATGAGTGACCTGATCTGTACTTGCATGAAAGGAAATTGGAACAGAGCCTCATTTTATGATTTTTATTTTTTTCCATTTTGACAGGACAATTTATTACATAAGCATTCTCAGTGTTATGATCCCTTATAAAAACAACTGTCTCCTTACTTTACATTGTTTATAAAATAAAAGCTTTGGCTGTGAGAAGTACTACATATTGTGGTAGAATAATAACTGGGAATATGTACATTGCATGTAAAATGCTAGAAGAATCATCATCACTTTTTTACTCGCTATTTATTTAATAGTTTCAGAGCATGACTTGCTGCTAAAGCCCAAATTCTGCAAAGTACTCTAGGATGGATCAGTATGGGCCGGGGCTTGGACTGACCATGTGTGGCCTGTTGAAAGGTAAACTACAGGTCTAGTCCCATTCTTGACTGTCCACAGTGGCAATTGGATTTGGCCCCTTTCAAGAGACGTTTAAACAAAATGGAACAAAATCTTTCTTGAAAGTGCAGTAGTTTTTTGGTAGTCAGTCATGTTATGCAAATTCAAGTAATATAACTTGGGGGTTAAAATGGCATGGGCTGTTGTGACAAAGCGTAATGTTGCAATCTCGAGTCCAGCCACCCTTGGATGGGGGGGAAAGTTGGGTGTCACCACTCACTCCTGGGAATCCAAGTCTGGTAACCAGGTCGGAGTGGCTCTGGGGCTGTGATCAATCTAACACCTCTA
This sequence comes from Aptenodytes forsteri, assembly GCF_000699145.1. Classification (NCBI taxonomy): domain Eukaryota; kingdom Metazoa; phylum Chordata; class Aves; order Sphenisciformes; family Spheniscidae; genus Aptenodytes; species Aptenodytes forsteri. Next base: position 3,567,758 of record NW_008794951.1, read on the forward strand.
GGAGACGTGTTTGGCTTAGACTTGCTGGGTGTGAAGGTCTCCACTTATTCCTAGGTAATGCACCCCCAAATGGTGTTATCTGAAGGATCTGATGTCAGTCAGAAGTTCCAAGCAAATGCATCTTCCCTAAAGCCAAGTTTGATAAGTCACTTCTGAGAGCCTTTTAAATCCAAATGAAGAGTAGCTGCTCCATGCAGCGTGCTTGCATCCGTGCCAACAGGCACCCTGCTCTACAGAACATTTTGCTTTACTTTCAGACAGAAGCTCCCTACTGCGATACAGCAAGAGAAACGTTTGTGCAGCTTCTGTTTAGGGACTGTCATGAGTGAGTGCGGCCAGTCATTGTCCAGACGTGATCTCTGGTGTCTTTCATAGCACGTTTAATTAATTTAGTTCAGTGGGTTTCCTACAGCACAGGTGGCCTTATGACTGCATGCCACTGATGTAGCGACAGTCTCATTTGCAACTTCACCAAAGTCACTGGAATTGGGTGGGAATGTGATTTGTTAATGCTAGTTTATACCTTATTCCATCCTTTTTTTAATGGATTTCTCCTTTGAAGGCAGTGGCTCAAAAGTGAGATGATACAGATGTACTGCCATGATTAATTCATTTTTAGAGCATGCCGCTCCTTTAGAAAGACTGTTTTTATCCCTGGAAAGCTAATGGCATAGCAGAGGGAGCTGGGATAGAGCAGTGGGATGCCTGGATCCCTCTGTGGAGACTTCAGGTGCGCCGGAGCCTGTTCCCCTCCCTGCTTCACCTTCTCTGCCCTGGCCAGCAGTGCTGAAACCTGGCTTGGGTGCAGTGGGGTGAACCAGGGGGCTGGCACGTCCAGCCCCAGCTCTGCGCTGGGGGCTGCTGTGGATACCGGAGTCTCATGGTCTGAGCCAGCCTTGAGCTCTGCTGCTGCGGGAAGGTGGCAGCGCCTATGCTGATGGGGTGCCACTCGTGCTCTCCCCAGCTGAGATCAGTGGCTTGGCTTCCTGCAGGCACTCTGCAGGTGGCTGCCATCTCACAGGCACAGAGCCTTGACATTTATTTACTCTCCCCTGGTGTTTCCCTTGCTGTGCTGATGTAATCAAGACCGTTGCATAATAACCTGGTCTTCAAAATGAATTTCTCGTAGCTTTTACCATGTGAAAGAAGTTGAGCCAGAGCTGCTGGAACATCTGATTTATTTGCCTTGGACAGGCAGCTTGTCAGTCTTCTCACTCTGTTTAATGATGGGAATTTTAGAAGCGTGCACACGCACTTTTGTATTGACTGAGCAGATAACACCAACAATTTTCCAGACAGAACTGATACTTTTGCTAGACTTTTGTGTTTGCTTTTATTAACGGTATGGGTCTATAACCACAGTACTGCAGCAAAGATTTTTTCTTTCAGGGAGTGACTTAAACAGCAACAGACTTCATGCAATTTTCCAAAGAAATGTAAAATAACAAGACGGATTTCAGTGCTAAGTGGTGCTTTGGGCTTTCTTTCAGATCTCAGGAACAGCTCTGTCAGTCAGGAACAAATCTACTAAAGCCAATGGAATTAGTTTGGTCTAAATTAGATTATAATTGGGCCTTTTTGTCTCTGCATCGCTCAAAAATAAATCTCAGTAAATAACTTCGGGTCAAGTCTCCTCCTGGCTATGCCAGAACTATGCTGAAGTTGGGGGAAATCGCCCCAAATTCACACTGATAGTCTACAGTGAAAAATGATTGAATAAATATCTGTGTTTCCTAGGTAGCCCTTTCAGAACTTGACTTGTAATTAATAGTTTTTTCTTACTAAAAATACTATTTTATTGGCTTCTTTGAGTTCCTCGATGTCACTGCAGACATTTCTTCCAGTGAACTTTCACAAGGTGGGAGATTTCACAGGCCGACCACAGCTAACTTGGCTCACGTTCAAAGCTGCGGGGATGCGAGTTGGCACCAGACTGCGTGCCACCACGTGTCACCTGTTGTACAGCATTACTGACGTAAGGCAGTGCCTGTGGTGTAATGGCTTTTAAGTTAGAACTGACTGACGTCCACCTGACTGAGAGAAAGCAGAGCAAGCTCACATCTCCCTGCAAAACACAGCGTAGGCTTTTCCACAGTCATTCACAGCGTGTTCTTCATTTATGCTTACATTGATGGTGGACCCAAGATAGAAAGCTACGCTTTGAGCTAGATACAAAGTTCTCCAGCATTTAGCAAGTGTATGAATTAAGGTTTTGGTTCTGTGTGTTGTGGAACTGTAATTCAGATGCACTGCTCTGGTCCAGATCTGGATCTGAACTCCCTCAAAGCTTGGGGATATTTGGAGGATTGTTTTTGTTTTTAAACCCATGCAGTTTTCTAGCTCTTATAAACTGTGTTCATTTTGGACTCAGTCTGTTAATATACAGCCTAATAGCAGATTAGCTGCTACTATCAACACATAATCATAAATATTTCTACTAATAGCCCAAGCCTGACATTCTGACTTTAATTAATCTGATTATGTTTAATAATAAATTGTAGTAATGCTTTGGACATATTTTTTAACTGGTGAAGCTGCTAATCAGTTTTGCAAAATGGGCATTCAGTGGGCTAGGGATTTGCCTTGCTTGAAGGCAATATTAATCCCTGGCTAAAAAGATTACTATCTTTGTATTTCTGGGATCATCAAACTAATCTTTTTTTCCTTTTTTTTTTTTTTTTTTTTTTTGTAGTGCAGTGAAGTATACCATTATTGGTTTGGAAGAAATTGATTTATGGGAAATGGTTCATCTACCACATGAAAAATAGTTTTGAGGTAGGTCTTAATTTATTTTGGCTTTCTGAAGTCTTTGAATTGATCAGTTAACAGCTGTATGCTTAAAGCACAGAAATGATAGCTAAACTGATGAACCTGTGACCATTTATTGTAGCAGAAGTAGCGAAGTGCCTGTGTGTCTAAAGCTGGCAGACCAATTTTGTCTAGCTAGGAAGCGCTGAAAATAGGAAGCTGGTTTCCATTCTGGTTTCCCTGAGGAGTGTGTGTGTTTTGGCTCCAAAGAAGGCAGGGAGTAGACATACAGCTTTTGCCTTGTTTTTAGGAGACCGCCCACTTCGCTCTTACCTGGTATCTTCTTAACCTTGCCCAAGGATGTTTACTGGGACATAAAAGGGCTGCAAATTTGCCTCCTAGCACTGGCTTTCTGTAGAAGCTTGTACAGCATCTTTTCTGCTCTTGTGAGACAAAGCTTTGTGTGACATGCAGGTCCCTGCAGGACTTGTGGCTGTTTAACTTTGACCAACGTGAAATGATGGTTTCGTGTTCAGTGCCTTTGCTGAACTATCACTGATGCAACCTGCCTTCACAGAACAAGCCCGACGTAAACTTTTCTTAAAGGATTGAGGAAAAAAGTTGGTCTCTGGCAATGAACTGCTGTTTTTATTTTAGGCATCTCAATGTATGAGTGAGGAAAGTAATTTGATTAGCACATTTGCTAGAGAAATGAACCAATGGGAAAGTGAAAATATTAATAAAAGATAGAGTTGATTTATACTCAAACTGGCCTTTAAATTTGCAGTATATGCTGTAAGAACATGCTTATATAACCTCTATTTCTATTCATAAAGGTTTATGTGGGTCTATATTGAATTATGCATTTAAAATTAATCCACTGAGGCAGCCCACTGAGATGCCACTTCTCATTTAGTAACTGCATTAAGGACTTTGTGCTTCATTTAGAAACTGTGAGAAGCTTGCTTTGTGCTGTGGAGAGGAACTGGCCTGCCAGATTCAGATTGGCTATTACAGGGGGTTTAAAACAACCATCTCTCTGTCTCTCTCTTTCTGAGTTACCAGTAAAACTCTATTCTTGACTCGTGTGACCCGACTCAGGCAGCTTGGCTGAACCTGACAAACCCAACCAACTTGGGTCAGATTCTAAGAAGAGATTAATGAAGATTTTCTTCAGGCGTTGGGAACAGCTGATTCGGCCTTTGCAAGGCTGTGGGGACCCGGAATGAACAGACGCACGCATTAGGTTTTTATACCAGCAGCTGTAATTCAAGTTTATTAAGTGTCTTGTTTGTGTAGTTTTCCAGTTCCTCAGACATTGCAAAAGGGTCAAGAGCTCTTCTGGATGTTTACATGGATTTTGTTCTAAGAAATCTTAGGCTCTTCTTATCTGCATTCTCCAAAGTGCAATCTGCTTCTAAAATGGCTGCAAAATGGTATTGTGAGGCTCTGTGTTGTGTCTGAATTAAACTTCTTTAGCTTAAAAAAAAAAGCATACCAGTTCTGCATATTCACACTGTGATGTAAAATACAAATCGAGATATCTACATGGCCTATCTCATTCATCACAAAAAATGACTTGTTTTGGGAATGACTGCCTTTATTGACTCTGGGCAAACCTGTTTGTCTTCCTATTCTGCTTTTGGTTGTTGTTTTTATTATGAAGATAGTGCTTTGTGGCCTTAGTTTAAAAAAAATTGCTAAATACCTAGCAAGCCTTTCAGTTTGTATTTCTCATTCTGTGAACTGTGCTCATACTGCCAAAGTATTCAAGTGTCTCCTGAATATTTACGAAGTTAATTTTGTGAATGCTGAAACTGAAGAAGTTTGCTCTCATCCAGAGTTGTGTACCTTCTCTTCCGTATTTCCCACCGCATCTGTCCGCCTGTCCCTTGTGCCATCCACTCCACATTGCAGCTAGTCCAGAGCCACCTGGAAGGTCACCACCTCCTCTATGTGTATGTGTGCATGCTGGGTGACTGGCCAGCAGTTTCAAATTTGAAAGGAGGTGGTAGAAATCTCAAAAAAATTGGTTAAAAATCAGCTACCTGGTTCAAAACTTATCAGAGATGATGGACAAGCGGTATCATGATGTAAGCAAAGCTTCTGTAGAAAACCAGGCTAAAAGTATAAATAGTTATAAGAACATTCTCTCATTTTTGCATTCTGTCTCCATTTACAGTCAGCAAACAGAACAACTTGTTTGGTTTGCTTCTTTATTTTTGTGTGAGAGAATTAATATGTGTGATTTACGAGAGGGAAGCTAAATTGAAGAAAAGGATTTTTATGTAAGTACAGAAAGTGCTTAGTCCCCTGATCATTTTTATCTGCTAAGGGATTAAATTCCATAGTCTAGATTCAGCTGCTATAAAAATTTTGTCTCTTTCATGTATGACTGTGCTGTATTAGATGAGAGTTTCGCTGCTGCAGGGTGTCATGCAGCCGGTCCCAGAGAGGACTTTGACTATCAGGGTAGACACTTTAAATGAGATTCAGTAGGTAAGGTAAATAACATTTATATATAATGACCTTATTTTAAAACAGTCGTGCCTTTACCAGATCTGCGACAAAATTAAGGCTGATATCCTCAAAGTTATTTAGATGTCTCATTAATGCAATGGAGAACTGGATGTCTGAGTATTTGGGGATCTAAAGTTAAATTAGAAAACAATGAACATCTTGAGGAAAATATTATCAATGATTAAAATAGATCAGAAACATCGTTCTTTAAGACTCACCATTTTAAGGACCCCTTATAGGTTTATTTGTGTTATATTAAAAGCATAAAATTAAATGTTCATTTTAATATGTGAAAAGCAACTGGTTGCATAACTGTCAAGTTATGAAACCTATATTTTTGTCCTCTGCATCCTGAACATCTGTGGCCTATATTTAATTGCAGTGTTCATCTTCAATTTGAAGAAACAATGTTTAGCCTGAAGACAAAAGTGATCTGTGTAGTGAAATCAGCCAAATAGTGTGGTCAAGTCTCACTTGCTAACAGAAAAGACATTTTTATACATGTTCTAGCTTAGAAATTGTATTTATTTGATAGTTTAAATACAGTTAAGAATACTCTGGTGTTCTGAGCAATGTGAAGAATGGAAGTATTAAGACATAGAGGAATTGTAACTCAAGAGGAACAGGTGTATAAGGATAGAAATGTGGGGCCATATTGCGGTATCAATTTTTAAGCAGAAATCCATACTGATTCCAGTAGGGAGTCATTCTGATGAAATATTGATGAGATGATATGATATGGCCCATGGGCAGGAAATAACGAAATGTGGAAAGTAAAGCAAGCCAGTACAAGTAGGGAAAAGAATATGAAATGCAGAACCAAAGGGAATGAGCAACCTCAAAAGTAATACTCCTGAAAAATCTGGAGAATTATGTAGAAAGAAGGTTATACGTAGAGTGGCAATGTGATAATCTCATCACCTTTCACATAGCAGTGCATACTGCCAGGTAGCTTCAGCCCCGATTTGCAGCTGCAATCTGTATTTTGCAGTTGGTCCATATAATGGATCGGATGAGATTTCTGTTTCAGTCAACCTCCATTTTTTGACTTGTAGTTCAAATCCAAATGCTAATCTGCATTTGTGACTCAGAAATCTCTAAGTGGCATCCTTATCGTAGAGGAAAAAGATTTAGCCTTCATGTAGAAATAGAAAGGTGAGGTTTGAAGGGTATTCATTACAGTCTTTTAAAATGCTGGTAGTCAAAAACTTCTGAAATGTTTGCATTCAGTTTGCTCCCACTTCATTGTAGCTGTTAAATTCAAGGTCTCAATAGGCTGCTTAGCCCATGTCCGAGTTAGAAATCAAGATGTCTGCAAGCGTACACTGATGAAAACAAGGCAAGTTACACAGTTTCGGTTTTAAACCAAATTCTGTTGTTTGAAGTAAATCTTAGATGGCGTTCCCAGGTACAATCTTTCTTGATGAGATATCTCGTGGTAAAACTACAGTTTGCTCCAAATACAATATGATTTATTTCCACAGAGGTAAGGAATTCTAAACCTCCAGTTTCTGCCTGCACATGTCATGAAATAGATAGGTGGTCTGTCTGTCTTAGGATAGGCTGTTCAATAATGAAGGCTTGTTCGTAGCCATGGCATTAGCGAGCCTCATCAACTAGGTATCCCAGTTAACTGACTTGAAGGTGGAAATATTTCCATCTGCTATTAAAACATAGCTTCTACTAGTTTTCTGCCAGAGACATATTAAGGATTTTATTTTGAGAGTTTTCTAACACACCGCCATTCTTTTCCCCACGTTGGATGTGTGGATTAAAAAGAACACAAAGAACGAACCCTCAAAACATATGCCAATAATACACGTATGTTTATGTAGCCAGCAGTTCCCTTATTTAAAGAATGCTCTAAGAATTAAATTTCATAATTTTCTGAAATAGCGAGGACATTTAAAGAGCATCTGTGGATCAGTCTGAGTAAGTTTGTTCTGTAAATTGCTTGAAAAGAAAACAGGCTCTTCCTAGGTATTGCAACAAATTGTTCCCAGCACTTCAGCTTAATACACTAAATGAAAATGCAGAGGAAGCAACACAATATTGGATGAACCTGTTTCAGAACATTGGCTCAGGCCACAAAGCAAGTAATTAACAAGCTGAATGAAGCATTTAAGCCCACGCCTTATCATTTATGTAACTAACCTTTGAGTTTTGGACGCACTGGTATGCTGCAGTGAAGCCTACACAGTGTTTCTTTTATGTGTGTGTATTGAGCAAATGGGAAATGCATACCCTGCCATTTGTTTTTCACATTTTCAGCACTTATCAGAGTTCTCTGGCTGAGTGATCTTACACTGCAAAAATGTACGCCTCTTGGTCCTTTTTTCTATAGTGCGGTATAAATCTAGATGAGTCTCAGTCTTGTTATGGGGGGGGGGAACTTATTCTACTTTTAAGGGTGCTTTTGAGCTTGTTTAAAGCACCATTAGTAGCACTAGAAAAGAATTAATTGAGCACCACTTTTCACCAAAGAAGTGAGCAACAAAAAGAATGGCAGGGGATTCTGCAAACTCCTTGTTTATGGAGGCAGCCTTTGCAAACAGCTTTGAAAACAAAACAGGAATGCTGTGAACCGATGAGGTCTGAAAAGACGTAGTTTCCATCCTTGTAACACATCTGTTTTTCCCATCCTGAGAAATGTTGGCATGTTAGGAATACTGAGACTGCTGGTGACAACGTTAGCTTCCTATAGAGCAACTGAGATTTAAGCGGAGTGTAACATCACCTCTGCACTCAAGGGATGAGTCATTTTGCTTATTAATTCTCTCACTTTCATCTCTCTCTCCTGTTCTTTTCCCCATCACTTTGTAACCAGACTTATTTGGAACTCTTGTAAGACAAACACCATTTCTCTTTGGCAGGAGGGGAATAAAATAGCATACTTAACATGGTTATATAACACATTGCTACGCATGCCTAAAATGAGGTCATTTTGATTAATATATTTATCTGTTGTGCAGCTGTAACAGGAAATGTAATTGTGATTAAAAGAGCACCATTTTATTTAGTCTCTTTGCCATAGCATTCAGTTTTTGTAACTAATATCCCCAAACTTGATGGGAGTTACTTGTTAATCAGTCATAATTTGTGCCCTAGACTATAGTCCTAGCCCTCCAAACCTTGGAAAATCTTTATAGTGTGGAAACACAGCCTCCTTTCTCTCTTCTTTCCTCTGTCAGAAGTTAGGCAAGAACTCTGCAATTATTATATTTATTAGAAGTAATCCAGTAACATATACATAGATGCAGAAAGGAGGACAGAGGCAAACTATGGAATTTCTTAAAGTTGAAGATGTTGCTGGATGATGGAGAAAGTAAAAAGACAAAAGATAAGCAATGAAGCCAGTTACAGCAGGCCAGGAGAAAAAGCTGAGCAGCACGCTGCAAATGGCTCTAGTATCATCTATTGGAATGAGAGAACCGGTAGGATCTGCTTTTGGAATACAAGCAGATGTATTTTTCTTTTGGGATGTTGAATTGCCATTCTTCAAAGTTCTGACGCATCCGGTTCTATTTCAGTTTGATGACTCCTAACTAGACACGTTAGGCGGCTGCTGCTCAGAAGCCAGCATTTAAAAACACTGTGTTTTTCTGTTCTACTCTTTCTGGAAAAAAGCTCGTTATTCAAGTGCTTGCTCTAACCTTTAGTTACCCTGGTTGCATAACTGGAAAGCAGCATCCCACCATGCACTTCTGTGACCCACTTGTGCCTTTCCAGTAGTGACTTTATGAGTTGTGAAAGGTGTGTCTGCCAAGTTGCTACAGAAACATTTACTCTACTGACCCTGATTTCCTAAATATTATATAGTCATCCTTCACTAAGGCATAAAAAAAAACCACAATGTGAAAGCATGTGAAAAAACCCTAATTCTGCTACATTGAAAATCCTTGTGTATCCTCTTTAGCCTTGGTAGTGCTTGGACTTCTCATTGATAAAAAATACTTGTAGAAACCACTTTTAAATCATTAATGCTTCAGTAATCTTTCAAAATTAATTTTAGATGGTACATTCAGTACTAATAGTCACAGTACAAATCATTGACTCATCCAAGGAAGAGCCTGAATAACAATTGCTTTGTTTAACTAACTTACAGTCTAAATTGTGATGTTCAGCATTCGCATTTTCTAGACTGTCTGCAGACTTGCTAAAATCCTTCCACATTATCATGTCATCTGTTACCATGTATTCTACTCATGATAAAACCTCCATGTGGATGAGACTGAATTTCTAATATGTTACATAGAGAAAACTATTTATTACTAGCATTACTTTTACAAAAATCTTTCTGTAGCTCACAGAAAACACAAAAAAGCATGTGCTTGGTTTTCTTTTCCATCACATAATACAGCATAAGTCAGTTATATAAATAAAGTCACTTACATAAATAGCTTAATACTCCTTTCATTTATGGCATTATAAATCAAGAGCAGATCTACTGAAACAAAAGATGTTACACTGGCATAAAACCAGTATTGACAGCGTATGCAGGCTTTCATTATATAGATTCTTTCAGCCAGTAATTTTTCTGCTTTAACAGCTTGAAAGCCATCCTATCATAAGATGTAAACTTCATAGCAAATCTTGCTCTTTATGTCAGTGCTCTGTTTTTTCAGGTAGCCTCTGTATATTAATTTTTGGTATCAATATACAATTTATGTGGTTAGTTAAAAACATAACATTCCTAGTAAAGAAGGCCTGATGACATTATTGTTTACTAGGAAGCATGACTTAATCTGTTCTTTTATTGTGTGGTTTTTAGAGACCTTGGTATTAGTAACTGCTGATAAAAATCTGTTTGAAAATTAGAAATACATTTTAAAAAACCCAAGCCCAGCCCTGCAATAGTTTAGTAACGCAGTTTCTATTCTTCCTTCATCTGTACCTCTGGCCAAGAGGATGATAGCTAGCATACCTTACACTGTTATTGATTGTGACCAGTATGAAGACCAGTCAATCCATGACTGCTATAGCAGAGGCTAAATAACTGTTAAAATAAGAAGTCAGCTACATCTTTTGAAGATAAAAACATTGCCGTACCTCTCACTCAGTCATACAGAGAACCACAGCACATTAAGAGATGTTCCAGGATTTTGTGGCATCTTACTCACAGAATAAAAAGTATATTACAGCTGTATGACAAAATTTTCAAAGCTGTAGCAGGTAACAGCCAGGAGCTATTGTGTGGCATGCCCTTCCCTTTGCCCAGTACAGCACACGGTCCTGATCCAAGTGCCAGTGAAGTCAGTGCAGGTTCTTGTGTCAGGGCACTATACTGGGAAGCAAAGGCTGACTGGAATAAGTGGTTTCCCTTGAACTGCTTTACACGATAGAGATCATTAGCAGTTTTGGATGATCATTTTAATATGAAGCATTATGTAAGTGTAGATGACTTTAGAATATTTCAAATATCACTTGACTAAATCTGTGTAGGTACACTATTATAAAATGAGAACACAGTGAGCAAGTAGTTGGGAAATAATTTGCTATCCTATATTTGGTTTAAATTTTCTCTGCTTTATACTGCATCTAAACACCACTTTTTCATAACCATTCTTAAAGCTTTCAAAACTAAAATCATAACTTAAAAGGAATAGTTTAAATCAACATGTTCCCAAGCAAAGCTTCAGTTTTGACTATTTACTATTTCCTGATGGAAAAGCACTTCAACCAAAACACTTCCCTCTACTCAGACACAAATGTATTTTGTTACAGAAAACAGCAGTCTTGACATAATTAGTTGTTGGCTTACCATATGCAGTCTTAGCCTGCGCCCTGGATTCTAAAATAAATACAGGGCCTGAACAAGCTTGTATGAGAGACCAGCAAGCCAATCTCCGATACCAGAGGTGGTTGGGACTTGGCAGCAAATCACAAGCATGCCACATCTTGCTTAAATGACAAGGCAAAAGGAACAGCCCATACATATGTAACTTTAAAAAATTTTGGCAACTCTTACACATTTTTAGTAGAATAAGATATGGGGTCACTCCTCTCAGTGTTAGGTTTATGAAAACTATTCTCTAGCTTTTTCTATAGAGTTAAGGACTTTGAAAATCCTATGGAACTTCTTGTTAAAGGGTCTTCACTGAAAATACTCCTTTCATCGCCTCACAGATGCAGCTTAAATGCAGCTAGGATTAACTCCTGCCTGAGACTGTAAATGAAAAGGTATCCTGGTTATAGTTTTAAATCACAGAAACCTGTAAAGCAAACAGTAATGCATGAGAGGTACCAAAGTCCAGAGAAGTGCACGGTAGTGCTGTAAGCCAGGCCCTCTTCAGTTCCCATTATTCTTACCTTGCTACAGCAAAGAGGAAAAAAGCACTTGATGTCCTTTACAAGTGATGAGGTTTGAATAACTTCATTTCTGTGGTTTGGTTCCTTCACACCAAGTGGTGTTGTGTGAGTGCAGGATCTAGGATTTGTTCTTTGTTTCTTTATCTAAAACACCTAAAAAAGCAGCTCACGTAATGTTTTTTCACCTCTGTAGTTCTTTGTTATGCAAGCCAAAGAGTAAAGAACACAAAAATTTTAATTAGCAAACAACTCTCCACACAGACTTTGTTGGTACAACATAGTTATAAGTACATCTACAAACACATACAGGTTCTTTGGACTATGATTTTTTTAAAATATATTTTATATGACGATGTGAACAAATCTGGAAAAAACAAATTACTTCAACCTTATGTAGAGGTAGCTGAACAGTACTCTGTTCAGTGATATGAGAGTATAACTTAAGTTTCAAGTTCATTACAGTGCACAAAAGGATGTTTTACAAACAAATGGAATATACAAGTCCACAAAACTTTTTATTTTAAATGGCTTGATAGATATGTTTCTGGCACTCTTGTAACCACATAGCTTGATGGAATTAAATTGGACAAGCATATGGTGCCAAATTAAGACATCTTACACAGATAGTCTTTTACTCCTCATTTTTGTACTTCTCCTGTTCCTCACCAGGGAATTATAGAAGCTATTACATTGGTTTTGCTACACTTCTGCTCTGTAAACCTTTGTTCTGCGGTTGAATGTAAAGATTTAAAGGTGCATATGTTTATATTTATAAAATATATGGCTATGACTCTATTAAAAAGCTCAAAAATGGCAATAACAGAATACAGGCACTTCTATGTGAGGGTTACTTTAGACCTTATGAAACTCCAAGATTAGTAAGCACTTCACATGATACCTGGATGAGTAAGTCAATGTAATAGTTCAGGTTTTTTTATTATCCACCATTTTAATCCTGTCTAAGCAGATTAGTTTCTTGCACCCAGACAATATTTATTTAGCAAAGTATTTCAAAATAGTGACTTTGCTGAAACTACCGTTTTTCTGTAGCTGTAAGACTTTCACTGATTTACCGGGCTTTGGAATAAACCCCAGATGCTAAACTATGTGCTGCACCAGTTACAAGTTAGGTTGTGAAGCTGACATTAAATGAGAGCTAAGCAGGGGTTGAGTTAATCTGATGCAGGACTTGGTGGAAATGGGAAGCACCACCCTGAGTGCATATAGTTCCATTGGGTTTTTATGCACAAAAACCCTGTAGTTAATTTACACTTTTTTAAAATAAGAGTTTGTGAACATGTTCTCCATTCCTAAACACTGCATTTAAATATGACTCCCGTCTGTCATGAATTTAAACACCAGTAAAACTTCAGCACCAAGTAGAAATCATTAAAAGACCATCTAAAACAAAACTTAATTTTATAAAGCTCTTTCTACAGCACAGATTAAGCCAGACCTGCTACATCACAATCCACATGATCTTTTTTAGATTAAAATAATCTTTGGATTAAGAAATCCATGGTTCAGGTGTTCTGTAAGTAGTCATACAGGACAGAAGGATAGGCCAAGCAATAGGTCAGCCAGTCAGTATGACAGCTGGTATCTCTTACTGCTACAAGGTAATGGAAGATATCAGCACTTAAAATAAAATTAAACACACCAACATAAGAGGAACTTTTACAACTAACACCAGAATGTCACTTAAGACTTAGCATAATAATGGCCTATCACACCATTTTATCATTATTGAAACTACTAAACTATTTTCTACAACTGTGTCCGAGTTCACTGTCAGGTTTCATGATTTGTCCTGATTAATCCAGTCCTGTCTCAGGTTTACTTTCAACCAAGTCATGCTAGCCAAGATAACAGCTATTTTCATGGAAACATATCCCCTTAAGTTACTGCTAGACAAAGGAGCATATAGGACCTAGCAAAGTTGTTTCGAGTGTCATAAGTCTGTCTATATATGGAAATGAAAAATTAGTATTACTTCCTGCAGAAAACTTCTGTTTTTAATTACAAACCATATAATGTATATGTACAGAGATTTGGGAGGGTGATACAGCCAGTCTTTGTTATTTATTTTAATGTATTTTGTTAAATACTTCATTTACAGAAAAGTGAAGAGATTTCAAATTAACAAAACCATCTCTTAAAAATGCAAGTCTAAAACTTTCAAGAAGTCTCTGGGAGATGTTTAGGTGATATTGCCCAGGAGACTGGCACTTACTCAGTTACGGTTCGATCTACTCTTGGTTCCCTCTCCACCTCCATTACAGAAGACTTGCTTTTTGTATTCCCCCTCCCCCCCCTTTATTTTTTTAAAGGGGGACTGATCACATTTCCTTGGAAATAAAAAAAAAGTCTATTGATTTTAGTAATCCTAACTCAGTGATCTAGGGTCAATGGCAATTGACTTCTTTGAAGAACTCGCAAGAAGCCTATGCATTACTTCTGCCCTCACAACCGATTAATCAATACTTCTGGCCACACAGGAAATGCAAGTTTGAGTCATGATTTTTTTTTTTAAACAGATGAGCAAGACCGGTTATGGGACTGAGAAAAATGTGTCTATGTGTCTAGAAAAACATGAGAAGCTTAAATAAAATACTCCTCCAATTAGTATTTTATCTGATCAATACCATTTCTGTAAATTAAAGTGAAGGTATTTTTAAATCTGTTCAGCTGTTTATTCATGCCTGTAATAAATGTTGCATTTACATCCTTGTACTGATTAATACAACTGAAAAAAAAAATCAGCAATACTGTGGCATAACTAGAAGATTTTTTTGAATTTTAAACCTCATCACTGAAACTTTACCATCTCAACTCACTGAAGGCTAAGGCTACTCCTTGTCCAGCTTTTCCTGGACAGGTTTGTGTTCTCTAGCAAATCTGTTTCTCTTTTTTTTTCTTCCGATGGAATTTGCAGACTTTAGCCATTAATCTAGGATGTGTGGCCATAGAGCAGTCCCAGACAGAATGCTACTGTACATGTACAGATGAACTTTCTTGATGTGTTCAATTTGTTGTGCATATGCAGATCAACTGTATGCAGCACATGCAGTAGGTCCAGTGTTTCCAGGTTGCAACAAATGCACCGGGCGTTCATGATATAGGGCATGTACACTAGCTTCTGCTTAGGAAATTCTGGCAGCTTTACTCAAAGCCAATAGAAAAGACAAGATTCACTTTTAAAATCAAGGATTCCTTCCATGCCAATTTCTAAATCAACAAAATAGGCAGAATATGAGTATGTAGAAGACATAGCATGCAGGAAAAAAGAACAATGACATCAGTGAGAAAACAGTTTAAGATAGGTATGTAAGGTCCTTTTCTCACAGATAAGAGTAACAAAGTGACAGCTTTTTTCTATGGGAGCAGTATGGGCCCCTTATGTTATGCAATAATACATAATGGTTAAGGAAGAATTGCATTTAATGCAGCTTCACTTCCAAACAAGTAGAAATCACTTTGTCATTGACTTATGAAGACAAATGGCATAGCAGGTGTCAGCCACCATACACTTGTTATTGTTCAGAACATGTATGTATTTCTATACATTGTTTACAGAGAAGCATGTAAAGTACCACCTATGGAAGAAGTGCAGCAATCTAGCAGTATGGTAATAAACTGTGTTTGCATTGAGCTACTCTAGAAACACTACAGGATACATATTCCATTTGCATCACAAGGTTGAAACATGTTTGTCTTCCATTCATTTCTTTGGTACCCTTGTGGAAAAGTTCTATAGAATTTAACAAGAGGGGGAACAAAAGTAGTTTTATGGAAACTTAACAGTATGGAAATTACTTTTAACTAATAAATATTTCTGATGAGATGATGATGGAAACACACACGGAAAACTGACATTAAATTCTACTGCATTTTTCCATAAAGGCATGGAATGGCAAAGAGTGCTATCCTGGGTAAAAATAACAACAAAATTTGTAGCATTCCATAACATTCTCAGTTCAATCTATTTTTTGCCACTGAAAAGAAAAACAGTAGCTTAGAATAAAAGGCCCAGTTCTGCTCACATTGAAATCAGTGAAAGTCAAAGTCAGATAGAGGCAAGATCAGTACCAGAAAGTGGTACACCGAAAGCAATAAAAGCAGCAAAACAAGTATATGAACTGTTGATTTTAAAAAAAAATCAAACAAAGTCAGATAGGCAAGATCAGTACCAGAAAGTGGTACACCGAAAGCAATAAAAGCAGCAAAACAAGTATATGTGCTGTTGATTTAAAAAAAAAAAAAAAAAAATCAAACCCAAGATACTTCCTATTCCCATTTCTGCCCTATTTTTACCTGCTTTATAGCTAGAAGTAATCATGCTAAAATTCACTTGTCTTCCTTGGGAGTTAACTATTATTAGCAACACTACCCAATCTCTTAAGAGAAATGCAATGGCTGGGTAGAGATTTGAAGCTAGCAGAAACCTGAAGATTGGGGTGAAATAAATAGCATTTATTACAACATATTCCTTCTCATGTGACACAAACTGCCCTCTGAGTCCTACAGTTCAAAATAACTCCCCCCTCCCCCCCACATACACACACTCCAAAGCCAAACCCCACCAAACAATTGAAAGAAATAAAACTGATCTTAACAGCAACAAGAGTTGATGTAAAAAAAAAGTCTATGTAGTAACCTACAATGAAATGATACCAGTACTTCCAGTTTTCTTTAGGAGAAGCCACTTCTCATATATTGTGGCTCTTTCTTCGCAGTTGATTGTAGCCATTATCCATTCTTGCAAGAAAGAGTTCAGATATAAATTCAACTCCAAGTTATTCTCTGTTCTGTGAAAAATTAGGGGATAGATCCTTCTGTCACCACTATGGCCAATTCCCACCAACATCAATTGATCAATACTTGAATTTACCCAAGCACTTAAACCCTCATGCTTAAGGTTAAGCATGTGCTTGACTGTTTTGTGATAGCAGGAACCTAGTTGCAAGCATAGGATCAAGCTCCAACAACTGTGCTTGAATTATCTCAGACATAATCTGTGTATTCAAAGATTTCACAGCAGGCTGTTTCAGGGGGAGAAAATCCTTCTTAGGCTACAGTAGAACTGGGGATAAGTAGAAAAACATTCAAAGTATTTGAACACAAATATCTGAAAAATTATCAAAGCAGTTGCTTGTGCACTGCTAGAATCATCATTTTGCCCCCAGTCATAAATACAGGGTAAAAACACTATAAATAAATAGAGCAGCTCACTTTCCTTTAGAGAATGAACACATAAATAATATACATTTTGAAACAAAAAATCATAGTGCAAAAATAAATTATCAAACGGAAGTTGTGAACATTATTTTACACAATGCTATATAAAACCTGAACCATTTGGAATAAAAGACTTTGCAGTTCACTGAAATAATGCATTAACGTTATTATTTCTGCTTCACATTAAACTGCACAGTTTATCCTTTATCCACTAAAAAAATAAAAATAAAATAAATTAAAAAACCTCTTAAGCTTTTTAAAAGGTTTATGGCAAACAAGATCACTTTTTGTTCTATCACATTTGTTATTAATTTAGCAGTGCAGTGATTGAATAATCATCTCAGAGTTCCAAATGGAAACTATTGAAGTATCCATAAACATCCCTTGCTCTTTTTAACTCATTTTCTTTGAAATTCAGGCTTGAAACATCCTGACACTCAAATCTGTAAGACATTATTGCAGTTAGATGCAGTTACAAGAGACAGTCTACAGTCAAGTACTGTGGGAGACTTCACAGCTCTCCTCCTCACCATCACCGTGATCTTGTACGAGACATGAATGTAAGGACACGTCTGATGCCATTCAAGCGGTCTTTGAGGGATTTCATGGCAAGGAAAGGAAGCTGAGCTCTGTTCTCAAGTGGAAGGACAGCTAGGACCCACCAGCACCAGGCTGGCCCATTAGGGTTAGCCTGCAGTAAGGAGAAAAAAAAAATAGAAGTTAGGACATATATAGATGGTAAGGTCTTGTTTTTGAAGATTTAGCTTTGAAAACACAGTATTTTGATAGCAATCTAGCAAGCAGGTCATTTCATTGCCAACCTAATGGCTTGTGATTACAGGTTGGCTCGAAACAAATTACAACCAGTTGCACCTTTCCTAGAAATAGGATGTTGAAGGCAGAAGCAAGATGCATTTCTATTTCTAGCAACAGTTTATAGGTTGGGCCTTCTAGATTTTTTTAATGTATTTTGTTCCCATGTTATTATTGATCCAGTTCTTTGGGATTCCTGCCTCCCTTCTTCATACTTTATGACACCTTCATATTTAGTTTCTGTTGTTATATTTGGTTATTTTATGATTGCTACTAGTTGCAGTCCTTGAACAAGAGTACCAAGTTTCCTCTTGTCTGTGTTCTCTCAGTCATTTAATTGGGGGAGTAGACAAAAAAGCATTTAAGTCTCCTGGGATTAATACAGTCAGTTAAGTAGTCTCAAGAAGTTACTAATATTAAATAACGAGCTTTTTGTTCGCAACTGCGCTACCACTGGTATATGGCAACATAACTCCGATACTTAGCTTATGCAGGATAGATGAAGAGTATTCATATTTTCATCTTAAAACACAATGCCTCCCAGCTTATCGGATATCCCTGCTATTTCTGTCTCTAAAAGTTACATAAGCCACTGACTCTGGATACCTGTGGGTCAGGATCCTTAGCTGGCATTGGACCAAAATGACTGAGAATTCTACTTTTGAGGGCTTGCTTGAGGGAGTTAAACCACATATATGCCTGATCATAGACAGAATCATGGAGAACAAGTAATGCAGCATACTCTTGTCCTTGCACCTGAAATGAGTAAAGAGAGGAGAAAGGTTACTGTTAGTTCAGCCTGCATGTTGGGGAAAGCACGACATTGATTTTTAAGATTTTCTGGGGTGGGTAGGGGAAAGGAAAGGAAAGAAAAGCATGCCAAGAGAGTTCTGGGATAAATCCTGGAAAGCTAGTTTGGTGTCTCCCATGCCTGGCCCCCCCCCCCCCCCCCCCCCGCACTTTCTGGATTGCTATATGAAAACACCTTTACATAAACATCATACAACACAGAAGAAAAGATTATGCAATGCTTTTTTTTTTTTTAATTAGCAGCCCCCCAGAGTAGACATTTTATCTTCCCATTGTCTACCAAAAGCTCATACATCATCCAGAATACTTTGACTGACTACATGGGTTTTTTTTTTAGTAAGAATTAACGTAAATAATTTTGAAGGTGTAGTGGACCCAATCCTGCTCCTTCTTACCTGAATGGGAGTTTTCGAATTGGCTTCCATGCAAATGGAGGCAGGTTCTCCCCCACCCCCTTGTAAACTGCAGTTATTCTGTCAAAGAGTGGTAAGATCTCATCCTGGATTCACTTAGTTTTGTCTTCTGCTAAAAACCTCTAGGAAAAACACTCTTCAGTGTATGGGCAGTGTACGTGCATGCTTGTGGTAACTATTTTGTTTCCCATCTTTAACCATGAGCAGTTAGTAAATACCACAAGTTTTACTAGAAACTGTTCCACAGAAAGAAGAACTCACTGAAAACGTATGCTTAGCATTTCGCATATAATACAGTTTAAAAAGAAATATTTCTAAATTTACCTTTTGATCCTCAATGTACTCAATATCCGCTGTATTATAGCCATCACGCTGGCTGTGCCGTATCACCTTAAACCTCCTCTTGCCGATGCTGTCTACAACAGAGCGACCATCAGCAAAGAATTCAACATTTCTTATCTCCAGAATGCAGCCATAATCTGCAAACCTATTGAAATCAGAACAAAAGCAAGTAAACAAGTCTTATTCTCTCCACCCTTAGTTCCACAGAACTGCCATACAGCCAGTCCCTACCACAAAGGTATTTACCAGTGTCAGCTCATTTCTATTGTTCACAGTAGCGACCTGCTGTAGTTCAAATTACTCCACAATTGTTTTCAAAACTATCAGGAAGATTCAGGCTGTCTAATCTGATTAACACTAACTGCATGTTTTGGAATACAGGGAACATCTTATGAAATTGGAAGTTACACAGCTCAGAAGCACACTTTCTCCATAATCCTAGCATGTTCAGTCAATTTGTACAGAAGAACAAGTGCAATTCAGAATATTAAGAGTTATGGAAGTACTATGAAATCTATAAAGAAAAAAGTTTTCCCACAATTTCAGCAGATTTTACTTTGTAGGTGCGTATTTTGTGCACGTCATACTTTTCATGGTGCATACCTACCCTGTAGGTATACACCATAAAAAGAAGGGAGGAAAGCTAATATAGAGACAAACATTAAGGTCAAAGTACCTAAGACCGACTGTAAATGGCTCAATGTAAATGCTCAGCCAGTCCTTATGAAGGTCCCATTGTACCTCTGCGGCCTCCACTATATTCAGAACAGCGAGGATAGAAATGTATCCCAATAGCTTAGCTATTCTTTTCATAATTTAAAAAAAACTAAACCCACCAACACACCTTACTGCCATTTCAATTTGATTTCTTGTGCAAAAGCATTCAACAGATTTCGAAACAGTAGAAAGTACACTTCCTTTTCACGCATTACAAGAGGTCTGCAGCTCAACTTTGTATAAAATACACTAGCTATGCATGTTTTCAAGAAAAATGGGCAGTCATATTAGTCAGAATCTAAGTGCTCACGAGAGAAACTTCAGCCTTCTCAATGTCTAACCAGCATGATTAGGAGGAAACTTTCTCTGCTGGAAAACTTATCACAGATATTACAGCCATGGACCTTTCTGCACCTCTCCAGAGAGACTTGCTCCAGACTAAGTGGGGTAGATCACACGGTCCGAGCACACTGCTCACTCACCCCTTTACAGGGTCACTGATGCACATCCCAAATTGTTTGGTGCCAGTCTCCATGCACCTTCGAATCATCAGGCGATAACATGGCTCGAAGATGTGCAAAGGGCATGGGACTGTAGGATAAGCCATTGTGCAGACAAATATAGGAACATTCTTATTTAGGCTGTAATAAAGAAAGGACAAACCAGATACGACATTTTACCAAACTACTGACAAAGTATAAAATACATTTTATGCAATAACATATTATTTAAAATTATGATATCTTTAAATAGAAATTATAACATCTTTAGAAAAAAATTCTTAATGGAGTAAGTAAAAACTAAAATTATTTTCCTCATTAATTGACTTTATATTATGGAAAGTGATATACCACTTACTAGAAGAATTTTTAGTTATGCTTTCTGGTTTTGCTAGTGAGAGCATTAATGCATCTCTATTATTGCTTTTATTTACTTTATTTTCCTTAATCCCATTTCTACCCTACCCAGTACATTCCAACCCCCAGCCTGTGAGACTACTTCCACCTATTGTCTCACTCTGTGGCTTTCATGGAGGGCCACAGAAAGCAACCACATTGCTTTATACCTTGTTTATAAAGCAACCTTCTGGATTTCTTCTATTTCTGTTCATTGTTTAGCAGTGTCCAGTTTTTATGCTAACTCAAAGCACAATTTCACCTGGACCCTGTTCTCTTTGAAATCACATGATACCAAGAAAGAAGCTCCTCTGCCAGCATCTCAGCTCGTGTTCTGCAGCAGCAGGAGCCATTCATCAGCTAACGGCAGTAGTATTAAAGATTGGATTTTGCACAAATGGATTACATACTTGGAAAGCTCTGCTATTTCCTCTTCATAAATCTTTCTTCTTTCAGTGAGTTCCTCTGGAAGATATCTAGCTATTAACTCCTCCATTAGTACTGTTTTACAGTATTTCCTCATAGCCAAGCACTGCAGTAAAAACACACACAAGCAGTTATAGGTAATGTCTAGCATTTCAAAGTGTATGGTGCCTATGCACAAGGTAGTCATCTGTTAGCTCCACTTTCTTATATCTGTAGCAAAAAATGATCTTTTAACCTTGCACTGCCACTGAAGAGATGTTTATCGAACTATTCCCTATGTTATGGGCATTATCTTAGACAATCTGTAGGTGATTTCCCTTCCCAGATTCTCCAAGTACAGGTCTGGCCCTAAGGTTTGAACAGAGAAGACTATCCATGCTTTCTAAGTCACAAGGGCATTTAAAAAAAAACCAACACATTTTTCTTAAGTTATGTAATATTTTTTTTGAGTTGGGAAATATCAATGGTTTCTGAAGGTGCTCCTTGATCCTATGCTGTGCCCTTGAATTTATGCTGAGAAAATCCAAGCATCATTACCTCTGAGAGCCCTTCCTTACACAGGGGACATTTTGGGTTGTGATCCAGGCATCTCTCAAGACATTTGAGACAGAAGGTGTGTCCACAAGGTGTAGTGACAGGTTCATAGAAGAGCCTGGATTGGAAAAATCCAAAAACAAAGAGACAACAATATCATGTACCAAAGTAAAACGAAAAACTATTACCAAAAAAGCTGTATTCATTCCCTAATTTAACTACTGACTACTCCAGGGATAAAGTTGTTCCTTGCTTTTAATTTCTTCAACCAACTTTCGTATTTATTCAGCTTACAGACTTTTGTATTGCCACCTAATGTGAAAGGCAGCCCTGATTTCAGTGAATGTGAGGGAGAATATTGACTTCCAACAAGCCAGGATTTAATTTTCTTCTATGTGAGCAATAAATAGAAGCATAAGTTGGACCATCTAACTTTTTCTAATGAAATTGAGCAATACTTGCACAACTATTACTGTGGAAGTCATGCGATTACTTGTATGTGTAAAGCTAAGCACAAAATAGCTATTTGCAGTAATAGCCCACATAAGTGATTGCAATAAACTGTATTACTGCCAATTCTAATGTGGACTTGGAAAGCAGTTTTGGAGTAGACAGTTTTTAACCTTCAAATGACTGCTTTTCTGGAAAATAAGTGACATCAGATTCATGTTTCGTCTAGAAAAAAAGTATTAAATATATAAGGCCAAGTCTTCAAAGTATCATGGTATCCAATCTTTACCCATTTCAAGTAACTCTGTGACGCTTATTTTCATGTAGCGATTTTTTACTTCATTATTATGATTATGTGATATTGCAAAGCGATGTTTCCTTGCCAATAAGTACCTTAAAGACATAAATAATATAGAAGGGTTTTTTTAAATGGAAAACATTCAAAACTAGACATTAAGTTGTTTGGCATATACTGTATTTTACAACGTACTGTCTAAGCATTTTAGGGTCTCAAATATTAGTCCAATTATAATTTAAGTGAATTAATAAGTTTACTTTAAATTATTAGTTTATCAAAGCAGTACACTAAATCCTATTATACATGTGTAAATTATAAATACGTAAACCCACATTTATTAGCACCTTTAACAAGATGAGTGTATTTAAGAACCTAATTGGCTCTTAGCAAGATTGCCATAGCCAGTTTATTAAATGTCATTAGTTACTATAAATATTGACATTTAAGCAAGGGAACATATGAAGTATCTAAAATACCACACCTATCTTACTGCAACGTGACTGTATAATTTAAAACCCTTGTTAATTGTTTAGTGAACAGAAACCTCACTGCACTAAGGCTACCTTATTGCTTTGAACTATGTAAAATACTGAAACATTGTAGAATTTAGTAAGAACTGGTTTGCATATGTAATTATTTAGTAGCGACTTACTTCATCTGAAATATTAGCATAAAGACAAGAAATTCCTGTTAAAATGCATGATTCTGCTCTAGCTCTCGCTGAAGCCAGCAGCAACTTTTTCCTAACAACTCTAAGGAGACCTGGACCAGCCTCATGACTTGCAGAAAGAAACACTATACACCAAGATTGCTCATGACATCACTTTAAGCTATTATAACAGCAGAAACTAAATATTCACTCCTGTGAGTAATGCTCCTTCATTTCTCACCAGTATGTTGCTTTGACTATTATTTTTTATGTTCTGCTTGCTGCTGGAACAAATGTAGATCAATAACATTTTGGCCACTCCATCGGACAAATAGGTTAATAACAGCTCCTGCAGTTAATTGTGAACAGGTCAGTAGGTTACTAGGTAATTAGTAGTATCTCAAGATCCAAATCCCTAAAATACTTCTGAAGAACGTGACAGGAAATAATTACGATCAGTCTGCATTAATAGCAAGAAAAAGATCTTGTGACAGCTTCCCTTAGCACAGGCCTTCATTGCTGCAGTGATGTTACAAAGCTAGCATCCTTCTAGATGCAAGGCCTGTATTTGTGATTGCAATTACAAGATCAGCATCAACATCCTCTATACTGTAAGGGAGCCAGCAATCCTTGAGCTAACTCTTTTACAAATGTATTGTAGTCTGGCTGTTTCTGATTTAACATAGAGGATGAGGAAGTAGGGCTAATTAATTTTATTAAAAACATCTGAAAAGTGTTTTGTGGACATAATGATCATAAACACACAGACTCATTAAAACCAGCTAAGACCAATTGTGTAGCTTTCTGGTAAGAGGGAAGTTTTGCTCTTAGCAGTATCAAGTGTTTTGACAGCTGTATAAACTTTTGGAACATGTTTCAGCTGTAGGCAGACAGAGGGAGAGGGGGCAGATCTGATTTATTCCAAGCAGAAGCAAATCAAACAACACAGCAGCTGTTCCTCCAAAGGTTTCAGTTTGAAGTTGAAGCCCCCCCCAATATACAAACAATAAAACAAAGCAAATCCACATTTCTCCAGGCACAGGCCTTCAGAAATAAATCCATGAAGAGGCTGCTATTTCAGAATTTAAAATATAGTGCAAGACTAAACCCAACATACATTATTGAGAAATCTGAGTAATTAAAAAGACAAACCTAAGCAACACTCACTGCAGAGGTCAAGACCCCTGTGAAACACCTTCCCAATATTTCCTTCTAGAAAGTCAGTAACAAAACCCCACGTGTGTATTTGCCGAAATTTGTGAAACATCTTCCCAATATTTCCTTCTAAAAAGTCAGTAACAAAACCCCACGTGTATATTTGCCGAAATTAAAATGTTTTTACAAAACAAGTAGTAAAATAGATGTAGTTGACAACTCTTACTGTTTTTATCAAGTCACTGCTGTCCCTAAGAATAACTGTTATTTAACTGGAAGAAGAGATCATCAAGCAAGTGTAGTGATGGCCTTAATAAACTAAGGAACACATCTCTAAAGCAATAGAGGAAAAACATGTTCTTGTTTACTTGCAAAATCCTCCTACTGCAATAGCAGCAATACAGTATTTTACACGCAAACTTGGAATATTCATAGGATGTGCTCTCTTTAGCTATTTTGTGCATTATATAACATCATACACAGCTCTACAAATTCCAAAGGACAAACTGTGGTTTTGTGTACTATGTGTGTCAGGGGGTGAGCGTGTGCAAGTGGTGAGAGGAAATCTTTCAGACACCTTCACTAAAATGCTTAACCCTCACGTGACCTTACATGTCCTTTCCCAAACAATCACTAGCCTACAGCAGATCAAAGAGTTCTTATTCATCAATGGCATTCAGAACCAAAGGTCTAGAAATGCATCGTTGGAGTAACGAATTACAATAAAAGCTAATTTCAAGTCAGAGGGAAAAAATAAGTACCAAGAAAGCTAGAAAATCTCTAGGTCATAAAAGGTAAAGATGTGTCTTAAAAGTTAAAGACATCCACAAGAAAACAATGGATACCTCATACACAGGGAGCAGTCCAAATCTGATGGATCCACAAATTCAAATGGAATATGTTGTCCAGTACTATTTCCCTTAGTATCAACTGTATCTATCAATAAAAAACATATTATAATGTGAACAGAACTATGTAAACACAGCAGTATTCTGTATCTACAAGCAGCATCCAATATTTAAATGTGTAATGTATTTACTTGCAAGTTACTGAACCATTAGCCATCGTTACAATAATTTCTATGCAAAGCATCAAATTCAGCTTTGGCACAAATCAGCATACCTCCTCTTAATTTTGGTGACATTATACCCACTTACAGAGGGTTGAATTTAGCCTTGCATTAACAATTAATGTCAAAACATTTTTTATTAGTGTTGGAAGTCTAAAGTGGGACAAATTCTTCTGTCATACCATTGTAAATACATCCCACAGCATGAAAACAAGGCCAGATATCATGAACAAACGGAATTTGTGCTTTTAAACAAACTTTTTTTAATTGATCCAGAAAGTGCTAAGGCCATGCATGACACTGATGTTCCTTAAAAGATTCAGATTTCTGCTGATAAACAAGTACTTGATCCAACCTTCTTAGCCCCCTTTTTAGACTAACTTTTTTTTTTTAAACACAGCAAATAAAGATTCCACATCATGCCCCGATTAGGCTAAAAAGAAAATATAAAAGCCAAAGTGTAATTTGGACCCTCTTCCTCTAAGTTTTATAAAAGCAAAATTTCCACTGATTGCATGCCATGGAACTTACCCTGTGCGTAATTCAACGTACCTTTCTTCATCAGTTTGCAGGGTACCTCAGCATTTCGCATCTCCTCTGAGCAGCACTTCCTTTTCAGGAGGCTGCACTTCTCAGAAATGAGGAAGGCAGACTCTGGCATGGAGGTGAGTTTGTTCTCCTCCTCTGAGCAGTCCTTTTTGCTCTCTGTAATTTGTATAGATTTCCTCAAACTACCAGAAGTAGTTACATTTGGTTCCTCTTGAATGGGAAAACCCTTTTTCTGTTCCACATTTACCTGTGTGAAGAGAGGATCGACATTAGAC
The DNA here is from genome assembly GCF_000699145.1 of Aptenodytes forsteri. Classification (NCBI taxonomy): domain Eukaryota; kingdom Metazoa; phylum Chordata; class Aves; order Sphenisciformes; family Spheniscidae; genus Aptenodytes; species Aptenodytes forsteri. The sequence goes on from NW_008794951.1 coordinate 3,593,969, forward strand.
CAATCTTCCAACAACTTGGTAAGTAAAAAAACCCCAAACCTGTCACAAGTCTTTAATATTATGGATCACCAGGAAGGACTTTGTAGGTCAACAAGCAACAGTTTGAGAATTGCTGTGTCAGGGCCTGATTTTAATGAAAAAAAAATATATGTGAACTATTTCTGCCCCCACCTCACCACCACCACCCCCGCCCTGGCACTAAATATTTTCACAGCCCTTATGTGTGGCTTTATAGCTTGGTCATGAAACTTGATTCAGGCAGAAATGTGGCTAGATCTCAGGTTAAATATAATGTTATCACTTAACCTATGGAAAAATGCATATTGTTTATATCATAATGATGGTTGATACCATCAAACAACCAAAACAATGCGAGCCTGGCACTAATATTTTCAGCCCTTATGTGTGGCTTTATAGCTTGGTCATGAAACTTGATTCAGGCAGAAATGTGGCTAGATCTCAGGTTAAATATAATGTTATCACTTAACCTATGGAAAAATGCATATTGTTTATATCATAATGATGGTTGATACCATCAAACAACCAAAACAATGCGAGTTTATTTTAAGGAAGCAGTATAAACATACAAAATTTATAACAGAGAAAATGCACAGAGCTTCCTTCAGCAAGACAGATTTCTTTTGCAAAGGATAAAATGATCGTTCTTTATCCCATTATGGCTCCAGAACAACCTGTGAGCAGCCATTACACAGGACATCACCTATCAGCTTGTCACATCAACTCCCCAGATGAACCTGAAAGCAAATACTGTGGATTGTGATCAGGAGCTGTAGTGATGTGTAACATGCAGAAAGATGAGTGAACTGTCCCTCAGATGACTTAATGAAAGGGTCATACAAAAGGGTTTCTTTTCAGAATATCCTAATGGCCTTTCCAGAAGGCGATGTCACCAATTGTTCTTCTCAGTCTCAACAGGGCTGCTCAAAACCTACTATTTTTGTTTGTAAGGAACTAGTGAAGTTTTCTCCTACGTATACAGTATATGTAAAACCTGTCCTCAAAGTTCAGGTTTCAGTGAAGCAAAATTGGTCCTTACAAACCCATGAATGTGAACCTCTACAGCCATTTACAAAACTGTGGCTGTCAAACCAAACTTAAGGAGTAGCTAATATATCTTATGTGTCTCTACAATAACCCCTAAGGAGTGTACAGAATCTGAATGCAGGATGGTTTTGTCACTGACATCATCAGTTACAGTTCAAGCTGAAACCCTCAATTTCAGCATTTCATAGCTTTTGAGGGTATCTCAATCCAATCTCCAGAGACCTTTTCCCACTACCGACTACTTGGAAGAGCTAAAGACAGTTACAGATATAGTACCTGCTCAATTCTGGCATAAAATTTATCAGAACAACAACAGACGACTTCTATTAAAGAAAAAGAAGTCGGATAAAGAGGCTTCAGTAAGTCAGCATTGTTTCGTATGTTCTGAAACTCAGTAAAATCTGAGAAAATGTATCCTCCTATCTCCCAGAGGTGAAAAGGAGAGAAGGTTTCCCCAACGTGAACATAAAACACACAACAAATTAAGAACCACACATCAGACTTGATCTTTACCTTGAGCAACCTTTGTAGGTTATGGCTGGTGCCTCCAGATCCCACTGAATTTAGGAGATTCCCCTTTAATCTAGAGTGATGTGACAACAGCTGCAGGATATCGGGTAAGTGTTCCTGAGCATTTCCCGGGATGAGTGAAAACAAACTAAGTAGAAGCTGTGATATAAAACACAATACTTCACTGCTTAGTTCCTTCCTTGCAACCTTCTAAATGAAAAAGCAAGTAAGGGAATAGCTGAAAGAAGCATCCTTGATTCTGTTAAAGCCATTTAAAGAGCCCTTTAGACTAGGGTAAGAACAAAAAGAAGTGCAAGAGCTAATGCAATATAGGCCAAACAGACAGCAAGAGACATTTTCAGAGTTAAATAAGCCCATAAAGTTATTAACCGTTCTCTGTGATGTGACACACGTGCCTTTGGCCTCTCATCCTGCACTTCAGAGCTCACCAGAAATACTAACATCTTTCTTAAATATTTTTTTTTTGCTGCACATCAGAAGCTTTTGCTGGAGTTCACTAGTACAGAAAGCACTCATCTCACAGGCTTAATCCAAGTTCAGTGAAGTAAATGTCTCTGATATTGTATTTTTAATTCACTTATGTGAGAATACAAAAAAAGTAGGCAGTAGCAAAATGCTATTTCTTCATTTGCTACCAGAAAATAAGTGAATCTGTATCAAGTAGCAGCTTGTAGCCACTTGTACGGCATAGCTTATCAGATGATTATTTAAGGAAACAAATAGAGCTGAATGGAAGATTCACACTTCAAAAACTGATTTCAACATACTACTGAGGTGATCCTGCTGATGCCTGAGGAAGCCACATGACAGCTAAGATTTCTTTTTAAAGCCAAAAAGGATTCCACAGGATCACACTATATCAAAACTAACATGGACAGACAGTTAATACAAGCAGAACATCACAGCTGCACCCGAAGAATTTGGTAAAATGTAGTATGTCATTGTTATGCAAACAGCCTTGGAAATGACCCAGTAGAATATTGCATCATGGATGAACTCTGTCTGATGAGTGCACAAGTAATTCTATCAGCCATAAGAAGCCTAGTTTTTCTCAGAACCCCACTGCTCAGAAATCAGGTGTCTTGGATAAGGCTATCTGGAGTCTGAATTTAGAAACATATCCGTTTGTTCCTGCTCTTCTTGCTCTAGTGCACAGGAAGCCTCCCAGCATGACTATGAAAAGAAATCATGACACAATGACAGTGAAAGACTGCATGGAACCCAGTGAGGAAAACAACCAGCCAACACGCCCAAATATCAGTGACAAAAAAACCACTGGAGATGGAAATCTCAACCATATACGAAATGAGATAAAAATTTGATTGCACTACAGCCAACCAGGTTATACTCTCAGTTACCTTCATGAACAGTGCTTTACTGTAAGAATTCTACTGTGCTTCTAGAAAGCCTTACATATTACAGCACACTAACCCAAAAGTTCCCATCCCACCAGTAATGGAAAAAAGCGTGAATGCACTGCCATAAAAGGAAATTGAGTACAAGGAAAAAAGAACTATACATTTTTATTACCATAAGCTATCACTGCGACGCTGAGCCTTTTAGCTACGACAACAAAAAAAACAGTCAAATGTAAAAACACTGATTCACAGGAAACCAGAGATTTGAGGGGTGTGCAAAACAGAGCAGTCTTCGCAAAAACCATTTAAGAATCCACACACCACATCTTGGGCTGCTACTGAAAAAAGCCTCACTGCAGATCCATTTTGTTGCTTAATTAGCATTAATTATTAGCAACCTTTAATAAAACTATTTTAAAACAGCTCTTCTTCTGTTGACTGCTTCCTTTCACGCCTCTTTCACACACTGATACTCGGCGCAGCACGACTGGCAGTAGGAAGAGAGCTGCTGCTCCCAAGTGGAGTCTGACAGGTGCTGCGTGTTGTATCAGGCCACTGACTGGCAGAACGCAACTTTCAATAGCAACTCCCCCCCTTCTGCACTCTGTCACTGGTAATACGTTGCCAAGCTAGGAAACAGATTAGAAATTTGACTATAGGGACACACAATAGTTTGTGGGTGGCAATTATTAACAATTCAGTTTTACTTCAAATTTGCTGACGCTAACACCATGAGCAACTGTTTCCATACAGTGCCTGCCGAGTATGTTTTCTTGCTACCTCCCTATCTTCAAGTAAGCAATACACATAACTCAAGTTTGAACGTCAGTCTGGATATATCTCTCCGTCCAGCTCTTTGCAGTAATGAGAGAGGGGAAAGAGAAGAAAAATTCTTATCCTCCTTTATGAAAGGCCACTGAAAACAATAATGCAGTTCCAGATGATTTGGGGAACTCACCTTTTGTGCCTCAGACTTGGCCGTCTTGTTCCCAGTATCTAGAGCAAGGCAGAATAGAAACTCTCTTAAAGCTTCTTCTGTTTTCCCCAGATTAGCTAATGCTTGTCCTTTTCTTAGGTGACCCTGCAATGAAACACATCCATAGTTGCAGCTTTTGTTCCTTTGTCATGAGAACATGCAATAAAACCAAGATGAAATTACAAAAGATCTTTCTGGAGAAGAAAAAGTTAGGCAGGGAGACTCACTATAACCATCTCTTGTACCTAGACACCACCAGTGTCTGGGTTTTTAACCACAACGGTCCTGAAAACTCTTACAGGCAGAACTGGGATATTCTCTAACTCAAGCGAGTAGGATTCTTACAGCACCTGAGCCCAACTGATCTTGGAGAAATCTACTTCCCCTACATTAATCTCCTAAAATAGTCATTACGTCCTTATAGAATGATATAAGCACAGCATTCAATTTTTAGAGGGAGTTCATGACCTTGTGATTCATCCAGGTCAAAGACAATAGCATTAGCTCATCCTCCAGGATTATCATTCTCTTCCTTCACCTCAGGAAGCTCAAGAATATCACGGTTAAATGTCTGTAAGTCCCAGGAGTCCAAGAAGTTACAGGACTTAAAGCCTCTCTCCGATTCAGCTGTCTGACCACTCCAACGGTTTTCTATCCAGGGCAGTATCAAGGTTTTAAAACAAAGAACAACTGGAGTCAGAACTTACTTTCAACCAGTATGGCTGGAGTCTGCATGCTGTTTCTGCATCATGCAACGCATCTTCACATGCTTTCAAAGTAGAGTTAATCTGGGACCGGTTGCTGTATAATAAGTGGTCATTTGGAGCTGCAGGTAATAGAAAAATTGGTTAATTGAAGTAAATTAAAAACTAGTTACATAAGCTTTATTTATTTTTTTTTAAAACCAAACACATGTTGGTGCTTCCAAGTGGTACAAAACCATAAAATACCCAGTTTTTAAATAACTAGGTACTAAATGAAATCTGGAAACCTCTTTGGGCAACTCCAGACAAAATGTCAGCTATGTATTATATAACTGTGGGGAACATTGCATAAATAAATGCTGAGACGCTCACACAATAAATTACCAGCTCTGACTGAGGATCAGATGGTTGATAGAAACACACAGGAGACATTTAAAGTGGCAAGAGGAATGCTGTCATACTGTAGGGAGGAGTTTCAAAATCTTTTAGCATCGAAGTTTTTAAACGATACACGAGGATCTTTTCGTGCCATAGCTCAACGCAGGAAAACAAGCGACAACTACAAGAATCAGATAACGCTACAGCAGTGCAGCTGAAGTGATCTCCTAGTTACACACGCTGCCTGTTGTAGCGCCGAGACATAACGTGTACTGGACTTAAGGCTGTACGCTTTCGTTTGGAACGCTCTGTCGCTTAAACGAAACTCTTACCCGTAGTACCTTGCCCCTAATTTCCACTCACTGCGTGCAGTGCTAGGTGCTTTTCCTCAAACTAGATGAAAACGGCCGCATCAAAAGTTTTCCCTGC
>NW_008794951.1:3600083-3600499 GCF_000699145.1 Aptenodytes forsteri
CCTAGGCCGACCGCTTCGTTGTACTTCTGCAGGGCGGCTTGTAGCTTCTTCTCCTTGTACAAGAGGTTCCCTTCGTGCCTGAGCTGCGAAGCCTTCACTTGGCAGGGGAACCACTTGGCCAGCAGGTTGCTGAGGACGACGTTGACCCGCAGGAGCTGCCCGGCCGCCGCGCTGCCCTCCTCCTTGCACAGGACGCAGCGGGACTCGGCCGCCCGGTCCCTCTCCAGGCACTTTTTGCAGAACGTGTGTCCGCAAGGCAAGGAAACGGGCTCGAAGAGGAAGCCCTGGCATTTGCGGCACCTGAAGACGTCCCACTCGCGGGGCTGCGGGGGGCCGCTCCCGGCAGCGGGCAGCCCCTCTTTGATCCGGACGCTCTGCGCCAGGCACTCCACCAGCTTCTCCAGCTGCTCCGCCCG
>NW_008794951.1:3601142-3625337 GCF_000699145.1 Aptenodytes forsteri
GGCCGCCCGGTGCGAGAGACCCGCCGGGCGCGGAAGCAGCTCCTCCCCGGCACCGCCCGCTGCCGCTGTCCGCTGCGGGAGGGCTCACGCCCAGCCGAAATCAGCCGGCACTCGCCCTCCTCCCCGACAGCCCGGCCCGGGCTGTGCTTCTCCCCGGGCGCTGTTGGGTTTGGCGGAGCCGTGCCTCAAAGGCAGGCAGCCGGCTGGGAACCGTGTCCCGCCAGGCGGCCCGCTCACACCGCGCTTAAAAGTTACGTTTGACCCGCTGGTCTGCGGTGACGCCACGGTGAGAAACTGAATCCGCTCCTGGGTTTGGTGTTTTGGTACCTGCGGTAATGCAGAAAAAATAGCGGTTCAAAGCGATTTTGAAAAACAAGAATCCCATTTCCTGCTAGAACTGGGATTTTAAAGGCTGTAGTTACACAGTTGATCACTCTCTTTAAGCGAATCTGTGTAGTAGTGAAGCTATTTTAATGTCGGGTAACCATGCTTTCAGGACAAGTAAGCAGAACATTAGAAGGAAAATGTCGTGTTTATTTGGTCGTGCAGTGTGGCATATTGCATAGATATACCTGTCCATGCCAGGTTCTCAGTAAAAAAGCACGTGCCTTATGATGTTTGTTTATTTAAGACCAGCTGTGTTGACCACTTCAATCTGCACATTCCCACCAATTTTCATTATATGAAAGGATCGCGCTGGTTGCCTAACTGTTTGTGCTAAATGTAGCCTAGGGAGAAAATGACCTGTGCTACCACAGAATAGAAGCAGTTGTTTCACAAGAAGTTGTTCGACTTTTTTGTTCGCAGTTTCTAGAAATGTTCGTGATATATATACATACATTTGCAAATACCCTAAAAATATAGGGCGCTTTTCACGCTGTCTTAAAATCCGCTGCAGAATTTGAAATTTCTGAGGCTATTGGCCTCCTCACAAAGCTCAAGAGAGGGGTTGAAGGAATTAATTTCTCATTTCTTACTTACAGAAGTGTCCGGACTCCCCAGCTTAGGCTGTGTAAGCTAAGCAGGTATTAAGGGACAAGCCCTGCCTATGGGGTTTGAGCGGACAGGACAAACAATGGAAGAACGGAGAGGTAACGTGACTTCTGTAAGACCTTGTTTGGAGAGGATTCTTGAGAAAGTTCAGGTGAACTTAGATTTAAAGTGAAAAACTAATTTAAAGCCACTTAAATTCTGGATCTTAACTCTTAATAATATACACTTTAAATTAACAATAAAGGCTAATTTTGTGATGGTTATGTGTCCATGTGTAGGCAATCCTTAAGCTTATACAGAAAGTCAGATATATACCTGGAAACAGAAGCCAGCCATCAGACCCTTCAGTTGTCTTTGATTCCTATGATGCTAAGACATTTTGCACCTGCCAAAAATTTGGCCCCCGTCTCTAGGGCTCTTGAATCTTTAAAAAAAAAAAAAGAAAAGTTCAACATCTAACCGTTGTTCCCAGGTAAGTCCTTTAATTAGAAAAAGAAAAAGGTTAATTGAATAACTGCTGGTTTCAGTAATTCTTTCTGCCATCACTTAAGTCAGACAATAATCCAAAGTATAGCACAGCCTGCCATCAAACAATTCAAGGAAAGGTAGGACAACGGAAGCACTTAAAATTTCAGTTAAGCAATGCTTCAGAACAGTTAGAAAGAATTAGCGTTTGTGCTCACAAGTGTGGGGTTTTCCCGCCAGGCTCAAGTTTGCTAACATAGACTTCTTGTTTTCCAAACTTCCATGCAATAAAACCTCATACTATGAAAGAATAAAACCCTTAAAAAAAAGAAAAAAGAAAAAAAAAAGAAAAATGCTTTCTTGTAGCCTTGGGGTCGACAGTTGTCTCTATTGCAAAACGATAGTCTCGGCAGCCCCTCAGTGTGTTATTTTATAACCATTGTCCTGAAAACCACTATGAGTCAAAGCCTATTCAAGCGAGGGAAAGTGACATAACCACTGGTTACCAGCAGCAATGCAATGACAATCTCTCTATCAGGGATACGCCACCAGTATTTACATAGTTACATAGCAGACACTTAAAGAGATAAGTCATGGTATAAAGGGAGGGTTTCTAGCAGCACATGAATTCAAGATAGGGAATTGAAAATAGATTATCATAGAAAATGCAACCAGCCTTTGAATCAGCTCTGAAAGGAACTTCCACAGTTTCTATTTACAATGTATGAAAGCATCCGCAGGGCTAGCTGACAGTCTGATCGCTCGGGACTGAAATGAGTCTCAAAAAAGCACTGTGAAATGTACTTCTGGGAATTCTCTTACACCAGCAGGGATGTGGCTGAAACATTTCAAGAGAAAAGGGCAGCTGTGCTTATGAACTACTCCCATGGTAGACGCTGTATGGTTGGGAGGGTTCAGAACACAGACCTTTATCCAAAGGTAGAAAACAGTTAAGATCTTATCAAGGACGGCCTATGGGCAACAGCTCTGTGACTTCTTAGGGGAGAAACCAGCTGGCTCTGCCTCTGCTAGTTCCTGGTATGTGTGGTGTTTGGTAAATGTTAGTACTTTGTGGGGTGTGACAGGTACAGAGTGAGCCGTACAGTCACTAACCACAAAATATTTTAAAGCCAAGATACTAATTTACTGTTCGCTAGAAGTAAAACAACTACAAAATATTTGACTCTGACATCAGGCCCGGCTCTGCAAAGACTGTTTTAGCAAAAACAGCTTTGTAAATTGAATGTACGTACCCAATCTAGATATGCTGGGGTGTTTTTATATAACACATCTTGAAAGCATGGAGTTTTCATACATTCATACATATATTCATGGATTTGGAGCAGCAGTGGGTCATGAGGTGTACTTGATTAGAAAGCAAAAAAAGAAAAAGAAAAAAGCAAAAAAAAAAAAGCAACCCCCTACCCACCTGCATTGTTCATGAGATCGAGAACGGATTTATCCTTCACTTAAACAGAAGAAGTTAAAGCTAGGAGGTGACTCACTCCGCCAAAGCAGACCTCCCTTGTATGATTTTTCTACAAAGGGACGTTTAATTTCTTCCTTTTAATGGCAACGAGCACAATACTGATCTTCTTCCAGCAGTTAATGGCTGGCATAACAGGCAGTATGAGAGCATGACTACATTCTTCAGCCTTCTTCTGGAGCTATAATCTGCATCACACTTTGAGACCACAAAAACAAACAACAAACTTGTTTCTTTCCCCTTTCAAACACAACTAACCCAAGTGTGAAGTTCCGACCTACTAGTCATGCTGACAAAGCTCCTTCGCTACTGGAAGTAGGGATGTGAAAAGTCACGTAACAAATACAGCCACAGATGGCTTTTTATTTTCAAGTGCTCTGCGCACACTGTGGTAGTCCACCGGCAAGAACAGATTTGGACTGGTGGCCCATGGAGTTGAGCCAATTAAAAAAAAAACAAAAAGAAAGAGGGAGGTCTGACCATTACATCAGGAAGCTGCGCGAACTGACGGTTAGAGAACAGGAGGTGAAGACATGCGAGTTCTTCTGTCTGATTTTGCCACTGAATCTGTGAATGACTCCTGGCAACTAGCTTTAACTCTCCTTTTGCATTCTGCCTACTGTGACTACTCCTGCATGCACTGGGCATCTCTGCTATTATACACGCATGATTTACAGTGAAAAACAAGTTCAAGTTCTATTTTAAATATGTTTTGACACATTAATCTTGAAAGAAAAGGCATAACGTTCCATATACTATAAAGGAAATAAAAGAAAAGGTGTAATGGAGAAATTTGTGTTCATATGCCATGGTTAGAAAATCGCTAGAATTAAGACATTCACAAATGCATTATCCAGTTTAAATAAATGCATGGCACCATCAAATAGAGAAAGCAACTGGATCACTGGGGTTTGTTTTTCAGGGAAAACTACCAATAGAACCTGTGAAAGGTCCTTGTTAACTATTGGTCCGTGAACAGTGTGTAATAAGAAGAAAACCAGTGCCCTTCCCACACAAACCTCCTACCTTCCTAATTGATGACAAGTGATCAGCTTGACAAGACCTTGGCACCGACAAAGTGAGCATCCCATTCAAGTTGTATCTTTCACCGCGTGATACAGAAAGGGGGTTTCACAGTGTGTCCTTGAAGCGTAACCAAACCTAGGGTGAGCTGAGTGAAATAATTTCTGTTCAGACATACCCAGATTCTTAGAAGGTTACTTTTGTTCTGTATTGGAATGAAAGGGCTACAGTCAGAAATTCAGTGGAATTCAAATTCCGGAGTATTTTAATTGTGAAGTAAGACGATATTTCAGTGTTGAACAAATATTTAACACATAATTCATCATGAAGTTCTGAGAAACCTAACAATCATTTGAAGGCTTGTATTTTATCAAAACTGAGGAACTATCCACTAGTCACTCCCACTAGCCATTTTGGTGACAACTGCTGTTGTACTGGAAAGCTAATCTGTCAGAAGGAAAGCCCAAATTAACTCTTCTTTTAAGCACAGAGGAATGAAAATCCCAAGTGTTTAAGTACCCCTCAGTGCGCATGGTAAACCTCCAATTACAGTAAACTCCTGCTTAATGTGTGGCAAGACAAACTAAGAGGTCCATCACCCCTCGCAGAGAACATGAGGAAAAGAGTCAGGAAGCCTTTCCATTTCTGGAGAACATGGGTAACTGCTGTTCCAGGAGAACAACTGAATGAATGTATTCTGTCTAGAAAGTAAAGGTATTTATGGATTCTTCTACTCTGACCAGTAAAAAAACACTTTGCAAATGTCTTGAGCAATAGGTCATTTTACACTCACGCAGTGTTCCGTTTGTCTGAAAAGACTTCACTTACGGTCTCAGTTGAGACACCTTTCCAGTTTGAAACCACGTAAACCTAAACATTCAGAAGGGAAAGGTTATAACAAGGAACATAAGAATGTATGTTTTGCTTCACAGCTTGTGATAATGTAATTCCAGAAAGAAGATGAATAAGCTTCACAAAGTAAAACCAAAAAGAAAACATCACATTAATGCAATCTACAGTCCAGTTGACATTATAGGAGGTAATTCCTCTTTATATGCTTTGGTGTGACCCAAACACAGTAGTTAAGATGCGGTATGGATCAAACCTGGAAGTTATTGATGAGCAGCCTACAAAGCAAATAGAACATGCAGCCTCTGAACAGTTTGAAATCACAGCTGATAGGTTTATTTGAAACTACAGGACACATTCTTGCACAGGTTTTAAAAGGTTTCTGGACCACAGCTATTTAGCTGTCTTTAGATCGGTATGGACTGCTATCAAAGAAGTCGCCTCTTAAAAAGTATGACAACGAAGTCTTTTTATGCCTGTTGTGATTCTTAAAATCCAAGAGCCAAGTCATCCTTTCCTACACAAACATCTGTGGGAGTGTAAAAGGCCTCCTGAATCCACAATTTTAATTTCAGCAGTTTTCTGCGGGGAGTGAGGAAGATAAAGGCAAGTTCTACAATCACAAAAAATGAGAAGCATGGGTGGTACTACTGAGGTAGAAACCCTGAAAGCAGCTAGAATAAGCCAATGCTTAACAATGGTAGTGGCATGTGCTTTCTAAGCTACCTTTGACAGCCAGATAAATCCTACAGTTCTAGGGCCCACGCCTGTGCTGTCTTTGGGCCGTTGCTCACAGCCTCCGTATCTTTGCTGCTGGGGGAAAACTCGTTCAGGCAATGATTGAGGAACGCATCCCTTCTTGGCAAAACTCTGAGGGCCATACTAGTGGTCCCACAGCATTTAAATGAGACTTAAAGCATATGCTTCAAGTTAAGGGAGTTCTTCCAAGGTTTACTCATGGGGCAAAGGAGTAACTTCGAATAGAATAGAATAATTCAGTTGGAAGGGACCTACAACGATCATCTAGTCCAACTGCCCGACCAATTCAGGGAACTTCAGCCTATGCTTAACTGTTTTCTTGACCTGGGGGCTTGAATATCCTCATACCTGTGACTTTCATCCCAGAGGCTGTACGCAGCCTCTTCATCCTGGGGTCTGACTTGCACTATTAATGAGTATATAGCTGTAGTGATCTACAAGGTTACGGCCTCCTGCTGTTCGCTGTCATCGCAGTGCCAGAGGTTTCTGCCCAGTAATAAGTCAGATGATTCTGTTCACATCAAGCATAAAGGAAATGCATGAAACAAGAGGCAGGCGTTTCCAGTTAGAAATCTGTGAGATTAGTGCTATTTAGCCCATTCTGATCAACCAGACAAAGACTTAGATTGCACCTTTCCACTTCTGCAATTCCATGGAATTAGTTCTGGAAGCTCAGTCGATACTTCTTTCTTGATCCACAGACTTCCAATTTTCTTCAAAATTAGCCTTTAAATATCTGTAGCTATACCTCGTCACTTAGTGAGAAGCCAGACAGCAATTTTACTTATGCAAAACTCAAGTTCACTTTTGTCATACTAGAGTGCAGAAGTGTTTTTTTTATTTTATTTTTTATTTGAGATATTGCAGAGCTTTCTTATGATACACATTGATGGGGCTTCCGGTGGCAGGCTTTCAAAAATAATTAGAGTGATGAATCATAATCAGAAATAAATGACTCTTACATCTATTAAGACAGTTATTTAAAAAATGTTTTGATGAATCATGCAAAAATGCTCACAAACAGCTTTATACTTTTTCATAGATATATTTTTTGGTTTTCCTAAGTCTTAGGAAAAGAGCTTGTGCTTTTAACACTTGAATCGAAAAAATATTTACAGCAGACATCATAAACACGACATTGCAATTCAGACAGGCAAAGTGGTGATGGTCCCCTGCTTTGCCATTCACAAAACACGCTGAGGGTTTCAGATCTGGTCTATAAACTCCCAATTTAAGTGTTCAGTCCTGGATCTTCAGTACGCTCCTTTTCTCCAAATCATTCATTTCCTTCAGTATAAGGGCAACATTGTATCTCAGTTCTTGAAACTTTGCAACTGGCACCTGAAACAGAATATTCAGGTTAGAAAACATGAAACATCTTAGGAACTTTGACTAGGGCATGCCTATGGACAGGGAACATTCCACAGTGTCAGCCCAATCTCTCTTAAAATCCTTTTTTTTTTTGGACTTAAGACAAAGGATTTGAGGTTAATAAAATTCAGTTAATTCAACTAAATCATCTGGGTGAAAAAGAGGAGGAGACTGGAAAAAACCAGAAATAACAGCTACATAGTACATTTTCTATACTGCCTGATGTGAGAAAGGAAGTACTCCAGAATGTAAACTGATGGCTGCTGTGGTGAAGTAAGAGAGTCACGGACTGGAAGGAAAGATAAAGGCACCTGGAAGGTCACGGAGCCTACAGAATTCTCAAGCAACAAATTGCAGATATTCTGCTTGTCCAAGCTTGCAGGAGAAAGGAATTGAGCCTCAAAGCAAGAGACTTGGCAGCAACCTCAAGAGCAAAGAGGACTGGGCACTGTCTATACATGGAAAGCAAAAGATTTTGATTAAATATACAAAACATTTTCAACTGTGCAGGATACTAATGGACTTTCCTTTACCATTTCAAGCCTGAGAAGCCAAATGGATGGAAACCTATTATCTGTTAAGACAGAGAACCACGTCCGCGCACAGGCACAGACTGGGTGACACAGATTAACATTAGTGCCATGCACAAACGCATGTGCTCACGTGAGTACCAACAGCCGTCTATCTAGTCCCAGGCTGCTCTGCAGAGCACTGCGTAATTCACTCTACTTCTTTGACTACATTGAAGACATGCAGTTCTTTTGACAGAGTCCCTTGTCATCCTTCTGCCTACTGTAGCGCAGATATCAATTATGTGAGAGGAATCCAACATCTGATTTGCATTTTCCATATGCATCAGAAATGCATAAAAAGGCAGCATGTCCTTTTCACTTTTGACATATACACAAGACTCGAAATGCTGCAATTCCCATTGCTTTTTAAAAAATCTTCATTGTCAGAAGTCACACTGCGATTAAAAAACCAAACCAAACCAAACCCAAGACACCAAAGAGTGTAACTTCTCCCTGTGGCATACACACTCAATTCTGTTATGAACAGTTTTAATCTCCTGGACTTACCATCTTACATAAGCCCTGTTAGTTAGCAGGACATTCTGAACATGTCCGAATGAAAGGAAACTGAAGAGCTGAGGACTGTATTTGCTTGCATATGGCACCTTGAACCAAAACACAGGTTTATCCCCAAAGAGCTACTAACTGCGGGAAGACCACTCGTCAGATACAGAAATCGTGTTTACAGCCAAACCAAACCAAACCAACCAGGAACAATGCCACCAAGACCAAGACTTGACATTATATACCAGGAAATAAAGCCTCAAATCTAAACAGTAAAGAATATATACTAGTTTTTATTCTCACAAGTAAAACTTACCCTGTTGTAAAGGGTTAACCTGAAGTCCATGGCATCATTTAAGTTCCATGGAAGACCTCAAACAAAGCGTACGGGATGCTCTGAGCTGGGCTGTCCACAGAGGGGTGAATTTGATCTCCCGTGAAGTGACACCCTCAACACTTCGCAATGTAGCACAGAATTTGTGCCTTCCTCAATAGCTGCCTTCTTGTGAAGCATTGTAACAGCAGTCCACCTCTTTGAACCCACAGTGCTTTGGTGCTTCCTCCAGACTACTACTAACACATGAACTGAAGCCAAAATCTTTACAGAGTTCAAATGTAACAATGCCTGCTGTGCACTGAATTCCTGCATGCACCGCCATGTTATTTATAGAGCAAATAGCATTCCTTTTCAAAGGTTAAAAATATGGAAGAGTTTATGCCATCTTCTGGCAAGCCTTTACGTACAGTGTCGTAAATACTGCCACTGACTAATTCTGATGTAAAAAGCAGAGAGGTTTTTTTACTTTCTTTCTAGCAGCAAGAACTGTACTGAAGAAAAAGAATAAAACTACCTCTGCCACAGAAGAGAATGTTACCATTCTCCACCAAATGTAGGAAGTTTAGAAGTGTATCATCCATTATATAAACTACCCCAGTAATTTTTCTGCCCTCAAGAGCCACCATCAGGTCTGAAGGTTACAGTTGATAACAAAACCATAATTTTTAATCAAACCAGATATTATGCAACAGTGCTTTTCAGTAATTAATATTCTTCTAACAAATGAGGTTTCAGCAAAATGTGTGTAGGAACAAGGTATGATTTTGGTTGGCATTTTGTTATATATTGTATGCGGCTACACTGAACATGAAGGATTCCAAAGCAAACCAACCAATGATAATGCATTGTTTACAGAAGCTTTAATATTTTAAATAGTAATTCAACTTTTTAAAAAGAACTTCAAGTAGTTTCTTTTTTATTTATTATGGCAATCTGACTTACTTCAAAGCGATGAGCTGTCCCATCTGAAAGCTTCATCATCATTAGAATGGATGGTTGAAGTGCACGGGCCAGTGAACTGAAATTATTTACATTATTAGTATTACAGCAATAGACATCAGCAGTGTGATGAGTACAGCATTGCACATCAACAATTTAAGATGTTCATGTAGGCTTTACATAGAACACGAGTAATTTCGATCCTAGAGTCCTGTACCTGGCTGGCTGGCAACTCATGAACATAGGAGTCCTGTCCAATTTACCTCAGTACTGAGACTAAAAATTTTTTTTATAGTTTAGTAACTGCAAGTTTAGGAGCATTTTCATTTTACATAATAATCAGTTTAGTGGAACTATGATAGGGATAAGAGCTGACCAAGTACTGCTAGTAATAACGCACAGTTTTCTTACGCAGTTTACCCTGTTGCATTAATCCTTTCCATCTCTTCATACTTTCAACTGCCATCTCATTTGGGGAATCAAGCTCTTCCAGTCTTCATCCTAAATTTGTGGATTGTTATTTTATTTGATGACCCAAAGAGGGGAAATGAGTCATTCTTGTGCAGCTTCCATCAACTGATGTTGCCAAAGCCTGCTCAGGTACTGACAGGCATTACAGCCAGAAGCCATACCTCTTCGCAGAGGCTGTTGCTGGATGATAAACAAGAAATCCCAGGGGGGAGGTTGACTGGAAAGGAAAATAATAGGAAGGAAAACAGAAAAGGATAAAAGGGCAATGAAGCTGGTGAAGGGTCTAGAGCACAAGTCTTATGAGGAGCGGCTGGGGGAACTGGGGTTGTTTAGCCTGGAGAAAACGAGGCTGAGGGGAGACCTCATCGCTCTCTACAACTACCTGGAAGGAGGTTGAAGCGAGGTGGGTGTCGGTCTCTTCTCCCAAGTAACAAGTGATAGGATGAGAGGACATGGCCTCAGGTTGCGCCAGGGCAGGTTTAGATTGGATATTAGGAAAAATTTCTTCACTGAAAGGGTTGTCAAGCATTAGAACAGGCTGGCCAGGGGAGGGGGTGAGTCCCCATCCCTGGAGGTATTTAAAAGACGTGTAGACATGGTGCTTAGGGACATGGTTTAGTGGTGGACTTGGTAGTGCTAGGTTTATGGTTGGACTCGATGATCTTAAAGGTCTTTTCCAACCTAAATGATTCTATGATCTGTATTGCTCCTGTGTTGTTTGGAAAACAAATCATAGGATTTGCCTGCAGCTTGCAAGCATTGTGCCTGAGGATGTTTATCTGTATATTTTGCTCTCTTATAGATACAGATTTTTTCTGCATAGTGAAACCTGTGTGGTGCTTAGAGCACTGCTCATCTGAGAGTCACCTGAACTTGTGGCCATTACAATTTTTACTTAGGAATCTTTTTTCTTGCTTTCAGGAAGACTGCCCCTGATTACCCACAGGCCTCTCAACTATGGCAGCAAAGAGACTGCACTCTCCCTCAGACGCAGGTATTCATGAATGCAATATGAAGTCACTCATGCTAACAATTTACGCTACTGACAAATACTGGATCATCTTCCAATTTCTTTCACCCTGGTCAGTCTTGGTTAGAAGTAGACAAAGACCAGGAACAGCAGAGGCAACAGGTTTCTGTTTCCTTCTGGCTCTAGCCAAAGATCCATCCCCCAGCTGCTTCTGCTGTGGCAGATGGCAAGAAGCTATTCGCTGCAGGCACAGACAGGATGATCACAAAGGCCTTTACTCCTGTTTCGTGAAAGAAACTAGGAGGTGGATCAATGACCAATTGCATAACTATGGCAGTGTAAAGGTGCAGTTCTGAAGCCTCTCTTTGTAGAATCTACAGCAGACTGTACAGCTGATGGAAAGTAATTTTATTTAACATGTGCAACATACAAGTGATAGTCTACTTGAGAATTTGAATAGATGATTTTCCTCCCCTGCTCCAGTGAAACCGAGAGCTTGGTTGGCTGCGTGAGACTCAATCCATCTAATTTATTCCATCATCTCTGAGGACCCGTGGAGTTGTATCAGCTCCATCAAGTTTCAAAATATTGAAAGAGAGACTCAAACTTTGAGTGAAATGTTTCTAGCACAGAGGTTTTAGAGATCGAACAAATAAGGACCCTGAAAAGTATCATTAGTAGAAGATGAAGGCAGCAGCCTGTTGGCAGGCCCATATTAACAGCAGTAACCTGTATATAAACTGACTTCTGTACTGTTCAGAAAATCCCTTCTGTATCTTACCATTTAATGCTACATGCCAATCCCTAACAGCAAGAGACATTTTAACACCGTTAACATTTTTAGGCAGCACAAGAAGTCAGTTTAACCTTGGGCAAAATAATTCCTAGGGTCATGCAGGATTCTTTTTTATACCTTGTGGATATAGCTACGTCCACTCTCCACCTGAAGTCCTGGACACTTGGCAGCCTACTTCCTTGTATCAGAGCTGTGCCTTCGGAAGCAGGACGCCTACAGAATAAATCAGAAATGGGAGACTGAAATGCAAATTCGTAAAAGAAACAACAATCTAAAGAGAAAATAAAATTCCTCAGAAAAAACCTGTCCGGAACTTGTTTCTCTCCTACATCTAGCCTCATTTAGAGAGGTCTGAATGAGTGGAGGTTTTGTGTGTTTAAGACAGCTGTGCTCAGATTACCCACTTTTCCTATGCTTAACTATGGTCCATGTTAAAAAAAAGAGACCAAGTGACTCTCTGTAATTCCAGTAAACCGATGTCACTATGAAGTTTAGTAAGAGTCGTTGTGGTGGCTGGCATATCTATTATTTCAATTATATGCAACTGTGAGGCATAGAAAGGGATCTGCAAGTGTATCTTTACCTTCATGCAGATCCAACAGGAACAAGCAAGCAGGAACGAGACAGATGACTTGAGCAAAAAAGTCGGAATAAGGTCACTGTGCTCCTTCAGCAGAAAGCATCTAGTATTAGCGAGCAGCAATGTTTTAAAATATAATAATAGTAGAGTGTACTTTGAAGCATACTTTAAAAAAAAAAAATCACACAGTGGTTCTTGCTAATCCAACATAATTTACAATCTCTAAGTTCCTTACATAATGTTCCCTGCCAACCCCAGCACAGCCTTCAAGACTTTTGTCTAGTCTAAAGTGTAAGAAGCCAAGGACTTCATTTATTACTCATACCGCAGGAAGAATCAGGCTGATCAAGCCTCAGTTTATTTCTGCGAGGAAATACAGTTGACAGCAATTAAACTTCAAATGGTTGACAATCTTTAAAATTTTAACAGCATCTTAAGCTCTGGGTAAGTAAACAGGCCAAATCTGATACAAAGACATAACAACTACCCATTTTTAGATATATACACAGAAATATCTTCGGAATGGGGTCACTCAGCTGGTCCATTCGAGAGCTAGTCTGGATTTTTTTTTTTTTTGCTAAGCATCCAATGTCTCTGGAAGTTATTTACAGTACATTTCAAAGCTACTCCAGTATTCCCGCTAAGGGCAGGAGAAGAAACGTTACCTCCTTTATCCATGGTGCTAGACATGGATACAGACTTTACATCAGAAAGGAATCCTCTCTGAACAAATCAAGGACTGTAGGAATGATAGTCTACCATCCCTACTCAGATTCTTGTGTGCAAGTTAGCTGGTGCCTTTAGAAACTGCCCAGAAAGATTAATGATTTGATAAGGGACACAGGACTGACAGGCTGAGATCCTCCAATACTCTCGCATTTAGCAAAGGCAATATAAGAAAGAATTTATCCTTTTTTGGGGGGATTGGGTGCTGTCAGAAGTGACACATTCCTAATAGTACGGTAAAGGAACAAGCAGAAAAAATAGATCAGCTGGTTCTTACTCACTGTCAGCTACTGGATAGGAAGTAGGTCACCACAGCTGGGTGCAACCATGAGGAGCTGGAGTCCAGAATGGCCATTATAGCAGGATTAAACAGTAAGAACAGGCCTTTCCCTCAGTGGTGAGCTGCTGCCAGAGTACTGCTTAATTTGGAGAATGCCTAAAAATAGCCACACTGCTGCCGCTTCCTTAAGACATGCTAAATCCCATCAATGGAAGATAGTCCATTCAGTGCAGCACCAGCATTTTGGGGGAAGAAAGAGTAGAGAAAACAGGAAGATGTTCCAGTTAGTGGTGGTGGGAAAGGTCAGCAATGCCCAAACAGAGGTAAAGCTTCTGAATATTGTTGAGCTATGGCATTTCTGTGGCCAAACCACAAAGCTTTAGTTCTGGTCAGGACTGCACTTCAGTACCATTCCCTCAGAAAGAGTCGCGGCTTTTACAGCTTAGTTTAAGCTTCTGTCAGCACCTTCCCAGCTTGCAGAAGATCGCAGCTGGAACTGCAAGAATCCTGTAAGGATGACAGAATGTGCATAGTGGCCAACATACATACAGAAATTATACAGGCTGTTAATCAAGCCATTGATTTCTAAGAGGAATGGCAAAATGGAGCAGAAAAGACTCAATGGATCTTATATCCAAAACCTATAGACTATAATTACATGTTATAAACACTCTGTGCCAACAGCTGCAATATACGGTCAGCACATAGTGCAGAAGGCAGAAGTTAGAACAAGTAAAGCACCATGGATCAGCTAGAGACCGTCCAAATTATATGTGGAAAGGATGATACACCTGGTGACAAGAACATCATCTGCCAAAGGATGCAACAGAAGAGCACTCAAAAATGAAAGATTAGAGAATTTAGAGCAGCAGCTGACCTAACAATATCAAAACTAAAGACAAATTCTGGATGGTTCCCTGTGCGCATAACAAGACACGCCTAGCAGGCCACTGAACAGGGAGAATGAATAAACTGGTATGTGTGAAAGGCTGACAAATGGCACACAGAATGCACCCTCCTGGTAGAAACTAAAGCTACACTATTTAAAAAAAAAAAAGCAATACATTTATTATGAACATTCAGAGAGGGGGAAGTCAGGGTTATCCTTTCCCTTAAAAATATTTTAATTTCATGCAGTTATTTGATGGTGTCAATGTGGCAAGTTTCCTTGCAGTCTATATAGCTTGATGGAACTGTGGGGACACAGAAATACAAATGTCAAATTTCCAGTACTTCAGAGCTGTTGTTTAGTGAACAAAATTGCAAAAATAGGATAAGATGTCAGGAAAAGTATTAAAAATGGATTTTGCTGGGTTATCTAGCTCATACTGAATTTTTGATCAGGTGCTAATACTTCTCTTACTATCACAATCATATATATTTACAACTCAATAAGCATATGTATGATTCAGTGTTACATTTAAGATTGTAAAAGCAGATCTGTCTAGAAATCAAATCTGAGGTGCTCTTCTCTGGTCTCAAAACACAGAGCAAGATTACACTGGATAATCACAGCTTTTGAAATGAGAAAAAGCTAAATTTTCCAGCATCGTGATTTCACAGTAAAAAACAGACAATCGTGCATGCTTCAAATGACATCTAAATTTATCTTCTTTCTCCACTGCAAACAATATTTCCACTTTGCAACCATGAATTTTGCATTCTTAACACCTATAATTCAAACAGAAGAGCAAAGAAAAGATGAGAAAGCTGAATTTATTTTTACTCCAAGAACCTTTAGCTTTAAGCCAAGATCTTAACCAAGGAAATGAAAAATATTTTTAACTTTGGTAGCAGCATTCAGACCCTTGTGAGGGTAACTGAAATACCACAACTATGGTTATCAGGATTCCATGTGAACATCTGGAGCAGCGTTGGGTTAGTGATGCTATGCGCTGAGTGACCTCAAGTTTCAAGGAGGAAAGTTTTGCACATGCAAAAAGTTCATGCAATTTCTAGATGTAGAATAAGCTAAATACGGTTGAGCAGAGAACCATATAGAAAAAAGGAATCCCTAGAACGGACAAAAGAGGCATCATACGTGTCACCAAGTCACCCAGTGTGAACTCCCAATCCAACTGTGCATTAAGACTTGATTAAATGCTATCTGAGAAAGTTTCCACGAACCACAGCATGTAGAAGGCATATGTAGCTTGCCTCTCAGCAAAGCAAGTCTTTCACTTTTGCTCTAACTTGCAATGATAATGATGATAAAAATGCTTACTTCTGCAATGCGTTTTTCATCTGTAGGTACTGATGCACCTTACAGAGTCTATAGAACATTATAAAAACTGACGGGTGATGATCACAGAAAAATTTAAAATTGGCATGAAAGCTACTTACTGCATATATAGCCGTGCATGATGGACATCATGTTATGTTGAATCAAAATAACGGGACAAATCTTGGTCTCATTAATTTAGAGAATTTTGCTGTTCCTTCAATAGGCCTGGGATTTTTGTCAGCAGAGCTCTGTGCAACCCTGTTGGTTGCACAATGCATGATGCATGAAGATACCAACCTGTTACCAAAGACTATACTGGAAAAGTCCATGATGAAATCTTCTGGTATCCTTAAAGAGAAGAGCAGTACAAAATAGTTAAGTGTTTTGTAACCACAAATATACGACCTTAGCTACCAAAAAAAAAAAAAATCTATTATAGAAAACAAAAAATGTGTCAACATTTTCCATCTTCCATTGCTTAAAATTGCCACCAGCTCTTACGTAAGCACTTCAGTATTGGTTCAGTCTAGGCTCTCAAAAGGACAGCCTATGTTTTTATATCAAGGACCCTAAAAGCTGCATTACATCTTCCTGTCCTACCTAGTATGGCAACAGTGAGTTACAAAAGAACCCAGTATTTGCTTAACTTCTCTCAGTAAAGTCAAGCAAAGTTTTACTGATGGCTCTGACAAGTGCAGAAGGCAGGCCAGCAGTGCATGCTTTCAAAAATCCCAAACCTACACATTTCATTTCACTTTCACCTGAAGTGTAATGAGAAGAAGACAGAATGGATTGCTCCCTCAAAAGTAAAAACAGGCCCTTGTAGCTAAGATTACTTACAAATGGAGCATATTTAACATGGGGAGGACAAGCATAAATTTGATGGGGACCATGAGAACTGGTGGAATAGACTAACTCGCACTCCATCTACCCTATGCCTCTCCACTACTTTGCCATTCCTCCAACGCTGTTGTTGCCTTACAAACAAGCTGCTGTTGATTTTCAGTTCAATGTATCAGGCGGTGAATTGCAAAGACTGCAGAGCAAACACTATCCATTCAGCTGCCTTTGCCACAGGGACAGTAACCTCCTACAGAGAGGCAGGTCGGACAAGTGGGAGAAGTAACTACTGCTGCTGCCACAGTTAAATCCAGCACTCAACATGAATCAGTGCCCAGAGACATTACTCACCAGTGGCTTGAGATACACAGCGGTATATCAAAGAAAAATCAAAGCAAACAAGGAAGTTGCCTGTCCTAAAGGGCTTGCAGTATCTAATGATGGGAGGAAAACAACTCATCAACTCACACAGTGGGAAGGTGAAACAGCAGTTACTAGAGCTTGAATTCTTAATGGAAGAACTGCGTTTAAAACACATTTTTAAATGGTGCTTGGATAAAACTGAATTCATATTAGCAAGCTAGTTATCTGAGGCAATCTGGGAAGTGAGGAGGAGGGACTAGACAGTGTTTTTTTAGCTGCATGTGTCCGTCTTTCTTTCAGAAGAGACAAGACTGTACTTCTGCAAACATTACTTATACTTTCTGTGCAAGTGTATCAATCCATCCTGATGATGACCGAATATCCTCTGTATGTAGTGGAACAGCTGGAGACAGGGGGTTGTATCATAGTAATATGATTATTATGATTATTATGATACCTATCACAACACTTGCTTGACTGTAAGAGCAAGCGTTACTAAAACAGACGTATTAATGCTACCTTTGAGCTTGCATTATTTTTGCTGTGCAGTTAATGATTTGATGAAAATTCTGTTCCTGGCTCAAGCAGCTTACATGAGGCCAGTCACACACTAAGCAGATCAGACACAGAACATGGCACAGCTCAGGCCTGAGCTACAGATGGCACTCAGTTTTCAAAGGAACGTTCTGAGGGACTCAAAGGGCAAGGAAGAAGGTGTGAGGATGTCTCAATCCCATGTTATTGGCCTGAGGCATAAAGTTATTAAACAACCTGAGAGGGAGGGAAAAAATAGCACCCACAATTTAGAGTGCATTTATTTTCACTGGCTCAGCCAGTCAGGCTAAGAAATAGGGGATGTAGAATGGCAACCCTGTGAAACCAGCAGTACTGATCTAATTAATCAGAAGTGGGCATGTCTCCCAGCCTCTCTCTCCACCAAAACTAGAAGCCAAGACCAGCTGCATCACCAGGAAATTGCAAATTACAAGACTTTATATGGGTGGAATTAGTCCAGTCTTCAGCTTCACTGAACAAAATAGAATGCAGGAGAGGTGAAAAAAGGTAACCTGGCTCAGAGCTCAAACCTTTTAAAAGAAGACACAACACAAAAAGGGAAACAAGCCATTTTTCTGCCTTAAACCACAAAATACCTGCCCAAACACGGGGTGCCAATAATGCCAAGACACTGCTGTTCAACCCTTTACATGTGTTCTTCATGCACATGATCACAGGATGACCCACGGGAGTCACTGCAGAAGCATAAGTGTCTGAATGTAATTAGTAGTTGCCTTAAAAACAAGCAGGTATTTCATCTCCAAACCCAAGTGCATTGGGAAACATAGGAAATGATGTTTCCCATAGGAATCGAAGATGCTAAAGGTGCTACCAATTTACTAAGTATCATAACTTGAGAGTAGAATAATCTATTTAGTCTTCTAAAAGTTTACCCACAAGGTGAAGAGAGCTACTCACAGGAAATAAGACTGTCAGAGATGGAAGTTAGGAAGAGTCCCAATAATGTGAGAATCATGGGAGCATAGCAGCAACGAGCAGCACATAGAACATACGAGTCTGCAAGCAACATAAATGCAGTTACCTGAACTATTGCTGCTATATCAGTCATGTTAACCAGAACAAGATAAAAAAGATTTATCAAGATACAAAAGATATAAAAAAGATCACCCAGACTGAAAAGCGCCTTCACAGTTTCATGAATAAACCATAAAGTGAGAAAAAAAACCCCAACTACGAAAGTGTAAGGCATTAAAGTGTGGTCAAATGACAAGGACAGGGACCCGGGAGTCTGTATTTCTAGATACAGCCAGTGTACACAGCCAGCCCAGCCAGTAACTTCTGGCACTCCTGTATACCAACTTTCTCCACTGCTCAACAGAGGAATTCACCCACTCCCAAAGAACTTGGCATGGAGCTTTTAGCGCTCTTCATTATTCCTTAATCACACTGAACACATTCTGTGTGCACCTCAAACAACACCAACTCCCACTGGGTCAAAAGCAATTCATCAGTTTCTTACTGACCTACTTTAACCTGGGTGTGAACTCCATGACGTGGCAGAGGAAGCAGCTTACATTTTAGCTCACAAGACAAAAGGCAGGCCAAACTCCAGCACTGAGCTGCTGACAAAATTGTATCAACTAGCAAGGCACCTTTCACCTTGGCCTCAATTACACCTTTCACCAATTACACCCCAATTACCTGTCTAAATCTGCAGCTTTCATTTGCCTGAAGTTGCTCATAAAGTGACTTATGCTTGTGACTCTGCAGAACAGAGTCTGAGGAGAAAGCCAATTTGCAGGTTAACGGACAAATAAGGATGAAAAAAGACAGAATTAGAAACATATCTATTTCTCCTAGGTAGCAATCAGAATGCTAAGAATTTTGGGAAATTAGCATTTTAAAATAACTGAGTCTTGGTGCAGAGATTATTCTACAGATGGAAACATCAACTGCTGTTACTCTCTCATTGCTGCTGAATATGGAAATAAGGGAAAACAGATAAAGATTATTAGCATCCGAGGTCTAGCTTTTAGGATATGAACTTCTATTCCGAGATACTCTGAACAGACTGGCACAGATTTTGACTAAGTCTGTAACAAACGTTGTGCTTTCTTGGGTAATGGGCAAGAGAGATCACAGCTGAAAAAGGTGGCAGGATTTCCTGAGTGTTATATCATTGGCCTTTCAAAGAAGAAAAAAAGTAGGGCAGTTTCTTAGCTTCTGAAATGTTACCACTGTCTTACCAAACATGTTGAAAAATACTGCAGGGCAAGGTGGGGATGGCAGAGAGAAGGTCACTCACATTTGCATAACCTACATTACAGACTAAATTAGACCAATCTCCCCAGCATGTGAAATTTACTGCTCATGCTCAGTGCTAAGTCAAGTCTTACACAACACCTGTTTTTTTTTTCCTCTGGCTTCACATGACATTTGGCAACAGATCTATTATGTGTTATTTACAGGTAATTTTTATACTAACTTTGTGGTGTAAAAAAGTTGATTTGGGGAAGCAGTTACAGAAAAGTTATGAAAAAACAAACAGATTAAAAACCAGGCATAAACAGGCATACCTGAGCTCCTTTAGGTCTTCCTTAAAAACCTGGAAAGACAAGGAAGGTGAAATTTTACAGGATGTAGTCTTGAAAGATCATTTCTTACCTAGTGAATTAATAGTGGTTACTTGCTTGGCATCTCTCCCCAAAAGTTTTAGTCTCGAGTGCCAGTAGTTTTGAAATGACAGGTTACATATTGAGAATTATTTTTGGAAGTGTTTAATCAAGTTGTGAGAAATTAATCTTAAAGACGTAAATCTCTTGGAAGCCTTTATTTTTGAAAACAACATCCCTACCATTTCTTTTACGTAGCTATCCATAACATATTCTTCTTTTATAGTAATTATGTGCCCTTATTCTCAAATATGTTTTGCAGTAACTTGTTTAAACACTGACAACAGAAAGGAAGTGGCAAAAGATAAGCTCTGAATACTAAAAGCATACTTTCACTATGTATCCTGCAATATTTGAGCTTTCCCAGTATGCCTGCGTAAATATGAAAACGGTATCTTAAACAAGAGAGAGGTGCTGGAAGCCCAAAAGTGGTTCGCTCACATAAAAATAAAATGAGAAAGAAAAAACGTAAGGTAAAGTAACATGAAAAAGGAAAGAAAATAGCCATGAAGAAGCAATAGGGGTTGGGAACATGGGAGACGTATACATATTCACAAAGAACATCCATAGCATCAGCAGAAATAGCACTTTCTCTCAATTTCCACTATATTTTTCTGGCCATAAGACCGACCTTCCTCTATGGCAGAAGTATGAAGAAAGGCAGACAAACAAATATGAAAAATTGTAAGCGTGGACAAAATGAGCAGTATGTGTGAACACACAGTTAGGGTAGGAGAGACAGTTGATGCCAATGAAATAACACTTTGCAACGGTTTCTTCTGGGGTTTTAATTTAAGAGTGAAAACAAACGTGCACAGTGAACAAGATGCTGAAGCAAAAAAAGATACAGGAATCTCTTTCCCAAAGCTTAAATGCTCTTCCAAAAAGTTCACTGTAAGTCGACCCAACAAGTAAAATAATAAGCTCTAGATTTTTAACAGTTTCTTCCAACCGCTTTAACTTGGAGCAACACTTTTATGTGCAGCTCCCCACCCTGGCAAATAGGGTTTAGATGGTAACTTGCATCTGACGCAGCTTTTAACTTATCAGGACTCCAAGTAGTCACAGAACTTACTTCTTGTTTGAAAGTTGATAAGGGGAGTCTCAACGCTTCTCGGAGAAGGGTATACATGCCAGAAATGAGAAAAGCAAGCTGCTCTTCTGAGAGATTAGTGCTTTCTGCAATCAGCCTGACAGATTCCTTGCAGTCTTTTCCTTCCAATGCATTAACAGTGACTGTGAATAAGAAAGCAAAGCAAGATCCCTTTAAAAAGAGGAAGACCTGGAGACCGCGAACATTAACATAAACATGTCTATGATTTTACTTGACTTAATGTACTGACATTTTTCCTGATGTGAAACTGTTACGTCAGGTCTCTGTAAATACATCTGATCATCCACCACCACGTCAGTCTCACAACACTTTACCAAGAGAACTTCAATGGATTAAGCTTTTGCATTGTAAAATTGAAGATGTTTTCACTGCTGAAATTTGTTCCAGTGGGATAATGCAAAAAAGATTAAAAAATTCATTGCTCATGAGTTCAAATCCAGCTTGAGCTTCTATCAACAAACTTGTTCACATCAGAAGTCTGCTTACAGCTTAATTACACTTCTGATACCCAGCATAAGAGAGGACAGAGAGAGTAAACGATTCAACATTGTTCTCCAACGTTTCACGTAATTAATTTATCTTGCAATGTCAGCAGAGACTAAGGATTAAATGAGCAAGGAGACAAAACTAAACCTTCAAGTCTCGTAGTTTGCACAACTGTTGATAATACAGACTTTAAAGGAAATTACTGTTAACCCATGTAGCAATGTTATACACTAATAACTGGTGTGGGTTTATTTCAATCTTCATCATTCAGTTATTCTTCCCTTTTCCATATATGTACTGGCTTATGCAAATTTCTGTTGTCATGTCAGCCTCTGTCCTGCACACTGACCAGTCTGGATGAACTGCTGGAGCCACAGGAAGTCCCACTGTGGATAAAAAAAAAGATTACTGACACAATCCCACTGCGGGATTGGAGCATTAGATCAGTCATTTATAATGAGCCATATTTAGTGCTGTGAATAAAATATGAAAAGTTACAAATGGCCAGCAGGTGTTACTGAAAGCCAGCACTAAGAGATTAGCTTAATACTAAGGTTGGGAGAAAAAAAAAAAAAAGAAAAAAACAGCTTTAATCAAACTGCCAGCCTTCCTTTTGGTATTAGGCGAGTTCTACTGGCTACTATCTTCTAATTTTGAATAAATTCTCTTTGCTTTTCACATTTTTAAATGCACACCAAATTCAGTGGCAAGTCCTGGATCATTCATGTGGCTGACTGAATTTGTCTGGCACTACCTGCATGGCAGATTTCGCAAAGAGTAGCTAGGATGTGCAAGGTCCTAGTATCAAGCTTTCCACGCTGTCTGAAAAAGGCTCGCTCTACGACAACAAAACTGGCTTTGAGAAGAGTCTATTTGTTGGAAAGGCCAAATACAGATCAGCACTGAGGCCTGTCTACTAGATCACGCGCAGAGCAGGAAACAGGTTGCTGTCTACTTACCTACTTAAATACAACTTTGATCTGTCTCTTCAAAGAACAACAGGTTGCTTATAGTTTTTTAACTAGACAAGTTTAATGACAGTATTGGTCTTCTTTCTGTTGACCAACCCTAATAACTGGTTAAAAATCCACGTCTTCTTTTACAACCTAATTGCATTACCCTAGAATACAAGATTTTTTACTCAGTATAGCACAGGGAACTCAGAAATATCAGCTGTACCAGCATTTCCAACAGTCAATCTGAGGGAGAAAAAAAAGAATCACCCAAAACATCCCAAGAAAATCTCACTGCTGGGTCATTTGCTCCTAGCAGAAGATGCCTGTGGTCTCAAACTTAGACTTGCAGTTTAGCAGAGCCTGCAATAACACTGGCTGGATAACCCTGAGATAATGGTATATGCAGTTTTTACATCGTGAACTGAGCAGGCATATGAAGCAGCATCTCATTTTTTACGTTTGTTATTATTTAGCAATAGAGTAACAGCAACAGCCTCAAAAAACTAACCTGGTGCCAGTGCCAGAGCAATTCAGATACACTCTGCTGAAATCCATCATGTCTTCAAAGACTACTAAACCTTTAAAAGAAAAACCGCTGTCCTGCAAGCTGTTAATCACTGACCAGCAAGAGCAGAAGACGACTGGAGATTTCTGCCAGCTCTGCATAATCTGGAGGCTGTCTCCATCCGCCCCGGGGGACACGGGCACTGGGTGAATCAGTGCGGTAGGGTTACCTGACCTGGCTTCAGATGGTTTTGAAGGACTGTTTGCTCCCCCTACAGCAGGAAGCATTTATTGCACACCTAAATGTAGATAATTTACCCCAAAATTAAACCCAGACAGGGTTTAGGAGACAGTCAAGCTTCCTGGCACTGGTATATCTTTTCGGTCTCTGTTGCCCCTGCACTAGACAGCAAATATGGTTCAACATCTGTATTTACTTTTGTCCCAAATGCCTCTGCCTATACGTAGCTTTATTGCTTTCAATTATTGTAAGGAAACCCTGGACACACTGCTCCATTTCTGACACTGTGCAGCAACACTTTTAAAGATAAACCAGGTACCAGATGCTTTGGGTCCTTATTGACTCAAATCAGGGAGAAAAAGCCTGAAAGGAAGTTAGCTGAGAGAACTTGGGTGTAAGGGTCGCAGCACTACGCCGTGCTGCGCAGCAGCTGGTCTCCTGTCAGCTGGCCACAAACAAGCTGTTCTTTTGCTCTGCTAATCAACTCTTCTCTTCGATTATTCTGTGACTATTTTGCGTACAACAATTTACTCAACTGAGTAACTCTGGTTTTGGTGGTCAAAGGCGCCTTGAGAAAATCTCACCTGTCTTGCCTTACCACAGGGAGAAGCCTCACAGACAAAAATCACAGACCCCAACTTTAGCAAGACACCTCCCTTTATTTTCTCCTGCACGTTATGAAAATATCCATGGGGTCTCTGACCTTCACGTGCCCTACACAATCTGACAGCGACTCGACCACTGGTTCTGGGACTGAGGGATGAGAGAGGAATGATTTTAACAGTGCGCAGTATGAGTTTGGGGCCATCCATAGCTGCAAAAGTCCGTACCTCAATCTCACGGATTTTACAGAATTTTAGAACACGACCAAGAAAACCCGTCGTCGTATTTAACCCTCAGCTTTAGCTTCCTGCAGGGAAAAGCAATGGGAAGCGTCCCAGGAGAGCTGCAGCCCTGCCCGCGCACGGCAGAGGAGAGCAGACCCTCCAGCTGCCCTCGCCTTCCTAAGAGGATCCACGGCGTCCTGGAGGAACGCGGCCCGGGCCCGCCGGGTCTGGCTGGGGAATCCCTCCCGTCCCCCTGCGGCGGGGCAGCGAGGGCCCCTCCCGCGCCCACACCACACGCCACGCTCGTACCTTTGAGGAGCCGCCGGGCCGG
>NW_008794951.1:3626772-3641896 GCF_000699145.1 Aptenodytes forsteri
GATCTCCTTGCCTTTGGCGGGGCTGGCTATGAGCTTAGTCTGGCTTTGGCTAGTAACATTACAGCTGTTAACCGGCGTGAGCTTGGTCGGTTTTTAAGATGTGTTTGTTCCTTTCCGAATTTCTTAAAATGCAGTTTTGAGCGCGGTAGGATGGTTTATAGTAATTTAAAAGCAGGCCTGGCGTGGACACCCAGCAAACCTGTAGAGGTTCAGAATGAGTCAGGAGGCTTGGTGTCTGCAGTGATTCCTGCAGAAACATTTCCATCCCATGCCACTAATCAAGGGCAAATTACTCTGTCTGTAATTTGTAGAAAAGGCCTGTTCTAAAAATGCAAATGCAGCTCTACAAAGAAATTCCAATTGTGCTTATAAAATCAAAACCAAACAGTCCTGCTTACCTAAGAACCTGATTCTGCTACTATTTATGCATAGTATTAAACTTGAATATAGCAATAGCTTTTTTTGGGAACAACTTGTGAGATTTCAGTCTTGAACATACGTGTGGGATAGTTCTAGTTCCTGTTCGAGAGTTGCAGGATACTTTTACTGGTTATTAGTGTTCCTACTACACCATAATGAAGAGTGAATCATAAGGTAGTCTTTCAATTGAATTTGTATGAAATCATGGAAATTACATTTTAAAAGTGTCATTCACAAGGGCAGGCTCTTAATTATAGATTCTTAAATGATTCAGCATGAAGAGCCTTGATCAAATATGGTACACTTTCATGATCTAGTTCTTATATCATAGGACCCAATTGTGGCATGAACAGTGAGATGTATTCATAGCATATCTGTAAGATAAATGCGTGATATTCACCAAATTTGCATTTAATTCATTTTGTGCATTTCTCTTTGCGTTGCCTTTCACTTCCCGAGCGTGTTACTCAGGCTTGCTCATTTTACAAACCCAGGTTTGTAACCCGGGCACTTGAGTGGGTATTTCACTTCTTTGGGCAGGGGCATGCCCTGTCTTGCACTGATTAAGCCATTGCAGATGCACCGCTCAATCTGTGGTGTTCGCATAAGGCTTTCTATTTTTTAAAGTTACGAGTAATTTTAATGTAGTTCCCACTTCTTCTTAATCCAGTTCACGCCAGCAAGTACTGCAGACCCCCTAGGTATGAGAAGGGGAGGGCTGACTGCCTATGCCTGCAATGATACTGCATAGCTGGAGTATCTGTGTAGTTGGTTGGTGGTAGAGCCCCTGTACCTCATCATGTGTTTTGATGGGTCTGGAAACTTTGTCTGCCCTATCTTTCCTTTCGTTGATATTTCATGAATATTGAAGCACGCTGCGTCACCATGCTCGTATTCTATTCTATACCGATTGATTGCCCTGCCCACAAAAGTCCGTACCAGTAAAACATCTCACGTGTATAAGGGATGTGGAAAGGGAGGGAGGGCAAGATCTCCTGGACCTGCTAAAAGAAAAGTTTTTGGAATGTCTTTGACATTGGATAAAATCAGTGCTGGCCAAATAGATGTTAATCTGTTTGTGTTAATCACAAACATATTTAGCCAACCTGGTATGCAGCTTAAATAATGATGGTGAGGACCAGCCTTTCTGGGTGATGGCATTGCTCAGCTTTTGTAGTTGGGCAGAGGAATGTTTTTCTAGTTAGCCAGGCTGAAGTGGATAGGCTGATGGAACAGGAGGTGATAGCGTGGGTTTGTGTGGTGAATTTTAGAAGCCCTTTTCAAATTGTTTTGGCCATATTGCAGTGCTATGCTGACTCATAGTTGTCTCAACCTACTTTTCACCAATATGTAAAATAAATCCAGATATGGAGACTGATTTCATGAGCTTGTTAAATTCTGGCTTACTCTTATTAGAGTAAAAAACCTGTTCTGCAGAGTTTGAGTCCTCAATTGCTTTCCTTTAGCAACAGCCTTAACTAGCTCTTTAAATGAAATTATGAGGGGAAAAAGTGTTTAGTTTTGCAATGGTAGCATTTTCACACAGGTCATTTTCCCATCTTGCACTGTCTCATTCCAACAGCATGTCCAATATTTTTGGCATTCAGAGTTGAAAATAGTGAATAACGGAGTCTTGGGTATATCCATAATGTGTTTCCTTATTAAGCCTTAGTTTTGTGGGGGATTATCAACCTAGAATTTCTTTTTGACTCCTGTTTG
The DNA here is from genome assembly GCF_000699145.1 of Aptenodytes forsteri. Classification (NCBI taxonomy): domain Eukaryota; kingdom Metazoa; phylum Chordata; class Aves; order Sphenisciformes; family Spheniscidae; genus Aptenodytes; species Aptenodytes forsteri. The sequence goes on from NW_008794951.1 coordinate 3,628,912, forward strand.
TGCTGAAGTCCAGTTGATTTACTTCTTAGTTTTGCTTATTTCAATTTACATGGAAGTTTAAATATCCCAACATATGGGAAATTATATTTTTAGTTCAGTGTATTTAAAAAAACAACCAACCAACCAACAACAACAAAAAAAGACAATTTACACGCTACAGGAATCATGGCTCTGGGGTGGAAAGTGTTAATATATTAAAATAAAGGTGTAGTTGTACTAACTGTATGTGGATTTTTGCCTTGCCATTTTTAACGTTGAATTCCTTCTGGTGTTGTTTATGGACCTTTAAAAATATTTTAAAACAGAATACTTCAATTTACATAATTATAACTTATTTCAGTAAAATCAATGTATAATGTTACTGACAAGCAAAGTGGAGATAGTTTTATGAGGCTTAAAAGAACTAAGCATTTTTCAGGACACATGATGCCGATAAGTTTGCTGCTTTCTATTTGTTTTGTCCTGTTTCGCAGGTGGAACTTGACGTCTTGTGGAACCAGCGTAGCCAGCTCAGAGTGCAGTGAGGAGCTGTTCTCATCGGTTTCAGTTGGTGATCAAGATGACTGTTACTCTCTATTGGATGACCAGGAGTTCACCTCTTTTGATTTGTTCCCCGAGGGTAGCGTCTGCAGTGATGTCTCTTCTTCTATCAGCACGTACTGGGATTGGTCAGACAGTGAGTTTGAATGGCAGGTAAACTAGTTCCACTGTAAATGTAAAATTTTGTATAGACTATTAAAGTGCTGGGTTTAGCTTTAATTGAAAAGTCCTCAGCATTTGTTTCTTGGTAACTACTGAACGTAAGAGCAGATATCTGAATCTTCAGCATTAAAGAAAACGTTTTGTTCCATTTTATTCCAGAGTTCTTAATCTGGAGAAGAGACTGAAGGTCAGCTCTTCAAAGAGGGATGCTTACATATTATGGTAGTTTGGTTTTAGTGACCAACATGTGTCTTGTAGCCATGAGCTTAGATCGTTTGTACTGAGGATCTGCCCTGCTGCTGAAATCTGGTTATAGATATCTGCTTCCAGTGATTTGGTCGTATTAAATCTTCCTTTGGAATAGAGCTGGCACCTAGGTAAAGTGTAGAAGCTCTTGCCATAGCCTGTTTCCAGCTTTTTTTCTGTGTCAGTAAGAGTACAGAGCTCACTTTGTCTCACCAGGATGGGAAAAGTGTGAAGGTGAATCACGTCCTCCTTTTTCCTAGTCTGTATTGGATGCAGTCCTGGTCAGGTATCTCTCGTCTGTGGTAGTCTTTGTTCAGCAGTTTTTCAGTTGTGATATGCAAATCTTTTTATACGTTATAGACTTAAATTGACTTTTTATATTATAGACTTAAATCAACTGTGAATGTATACATAACTTTGAAATAGGAAACGTGGTGCTTCAGAATATACTGAAGAATACTTTTAAATTTTGTCATAAAGCTTAGTCAAAGCATGTACAGAGTCTTCTAAGTGCAGTATAAGGACTGAAAACACTGATTTCAGGAAAGCGCAAATCCTGTTCCAGAAGATGCAAATGAGCTTAAGATAACATGGACTGAAATTAGCTCTGAATTTCTTACTGTTTTAGTCTAACTGCTAGTCTCTATGTATGTTGTATCACAGAAGTTACAAGTGCATTCGTATAATGCAGCCGTAGGAACAACTCAGATTGGATCTCAAAGATTCAGAGCTTCACTGAGTTGTGAATTTTTCATTGCCTGATAAACTCGGCGATTGTTTTGAAAAGAAGCAATTTCCCATGTCTTAGTTAGCTGACAGCATGTTTGATTAGTAACTAGCTTTTTTTTTATTATTCTTTGTTTTTTAAAACAAGCATTTCTTAAGAGACGTGCTTGATTGGACTTGTAGAATTTTGGAAAGACTTTTTTGTAGCTCTTTATGGTGTTATCTGGCAGAATCTGAGCATGAGTAATCCAATTGTCACACTTTAACTGGAAGTACATTCAGAAATTACATGTCAGTTGTATAAATGAAGCTAGCTAAAGTTCTGCAGTGCTTCCAGGAAAATGACAGTGATTTTAATTGAATTGTCTTGTGTAATTATGGGGTGTGGTACAAATTACAAACCTACTTTGAAATGATCTTCTTTAAACTAGACTTATGCTTTAGGTTTGGGTTGTAGTGGACAATTTACACGGATGGAGAAGGGAAATAGTTGAAATGCCACATCATTCTGCTGTTTTCTTAAGTGTGAATTTTTAAAAAGAGGGTTGATAAGTAGAGAATGGTATGAATTGAGTTTGCTGCACTTGCTGTTGGAAGATTCAAAGGAGTACTGCAGGGTTATGAGTAATTACTAAGAAGTTGTTAGAGTACATAGATAAGCGATGCTTTACTGATTTGTCGGTATGTTTTGAATTGTTTGTAGTGTTAGAATGACTTTAAATCTGCCTACTGTATTCTAAGGCTTTGTTCTTTCTCTTGCATATTACAAGTTGCCTGGCAGCGACATTACAAGTGGGAGTGATGTACTTTCTGATGTTATACCTAGTATTCCGAGCTCTCCTTGTCTGCTTCCGAAAAAGAAAAATAAGCATAGGAATCTTGATGAACTTCCATGGAGTGCAATGACAAACGATGAACAGGTGAAATTGACTTTTTTCCTATGTGAGAACTGTAACATACAGAAGAACTTTCAATTAGTGCCACATCTTAAAAGACTTACTGATTGCTATAGGTGTAAATGTAGACCTATGCAGTACTGCTTGATTCTTGAAACTAAATCTTCTTGTCTTTTGCATCTGTAGTAGGCAGTTTAATGTGTACTGAAGTTTTCACCCTGAGTTTTTGAGGATACTGAATGAGGCTAGAATCATAGGAAATGTGGTATATGAGCACATTTTATTCTGTTGGTCCTTCCTTTTTTCTGTCACTCATTTAGAATCAATAATACCTTAAAATGACCTGCCTTTCTTTGGGTCCTAGGTTGAATATATTGAATATTTGAGTCGCAAAGTCAGTACAGAGATGGGCCTTCGAGAGCAACTTGATATCATTAAAATTATTGATCCTACTGCTCAGATCTCACCTACAGATAGTGAATTCATTATTGAATTGAACTGTCTCACAGATGAAAAACTGAAACAGGTAAGTTAAGGTTTGTACATATGACTGGCGTTTCAGCATCTGATATGTCTTGGAAAATCTCTTACGGAGTTGTGATCAATTTTTATACAAAATCAATAGATGTAGGGAGATACATTAGAGTACAGTATTGTCAATGAGGGAAAATATATTTCAAAAGCATATTGTGTGTATTAAACCTTTATATGAAAGACTGTGGTTATATATTCTCAATATGTGTTAAGCCTAAGCTGGCGTGTGTGTAATGAGTTGTGCTGTGGACCCAGTACTGCTTATGACAAAACATATTCCACTTCATGACCATCAACTGGTTGAGGATCTTCATTTTCTCACTGAATATAAACTAGCATTTAAAACTCCAAAGGATTGGAATTCGTGGGGAAGACCATAAATTTCATGTAAAAAGGGATATAGAAAAAGATGTTGCAAAATACAAATTATAACAAAGAAGGGTACCTGATTGGTATGGTAGATATATGCTACTGTCTTCTTAGTCTTTGTTCTATTGTGATGTGTTGTTGGGAAAAGATGCGGTATCCAAACAAGCGGGACTCCTCAGTGTTACTCTCTATTTGTGATTATGATGAAGGTAAAGATTGAAAATGGAAAACATTCACTGCTCTTATGGGCTTGGCCTATTTCATATTTTAAACATTTTCTAACTATCATCTTAAAGTAGAAAAGTACTGCTTTCCTTACAGCCACTTTTGTTTGAGTATACCTAGCAAAATAAAGGGGTTTGATACATTAGGTAAACAACCTAGTTCAGTTGAACTTGGCTGATGTTCCTGTTTGGTGTTATAATAACTTATTGTTACATAGTAGAAAACTTGGGGGACAGGAGGGGGGGAAAAAAACCTCAAACCTTGTTACTTAGTTTTCTTCCTTCCATAATGAAGATAATATTAACTTAGTTCTTAGTTAAGTTCTCTTGGTGACTGCCAGATGGCTTGGGATTTAAGCAACCACAGCAAAATGTTTTAAAAGACTAACTGAACTAATCCAATAACTTGATCATTATTAATAGGCAAATTGTTTTTTCCATGAAAAGGAGTATCTCAGTCCAGTATTAGGCTTTAGTAATTCTGCTGCCTCTGTTCTAAAGGTGAGAAACTATATCAAGGAGCACGGACCTCGTCAACGGTCTGCAAGGGAAAGCTGGAAGAGGAGTAGCTACAGTTGTGCAAGTACCAGTGGTGTGAGCGGTGCCAGTGCCAGCAGCAGCAGTGCCAGCATGGTCAGCTCAGCAAGCAGCAGTGGTTCTAGTGTCGCTAACTCCGCTTCAAACTCGAGTGCCAACATGAGTCGAGCGCACAGTGATAGTAATTTGTCCACAAGTGCTGCAGAAAGAATCCGGGATTCAAAAGTAAAGTTTCTAATTATGTACATGAGTATTAAGCTGTCTAACTTGTTAAGGTTGCTTATGGGGTCTTAACTGGGATATTTGTACTGAAGGAGCATAGTTAGTAACAGAGGATCTGCTGAAGTTACCAGCTAAACCAATGCTGACTGTTTCCTCTGACATGACCACAAGGAATTTAAACTTGTGCTCTTCCCATCACTTCTAAGTGAAAGCCTGATGTTTCTATGTAGTAGATCTTCTCAATACTTTCGTTTAGATTAAGGTGAGTGGGGGTTGAATAAGGGCTTCTGCATGTAACTTAATTCTTTGAATGAACACACAGTTTTACCAAAAAAATTTATTCAAGATTGATCAACCTAATCTAGGCATAATTTCTGGATAGTAAAGACTATCTTGGTTGTGGTTTTTTTCCCAACTAGAAGTTTCATCAGGCTTTTTGAATCTTACTCAGTTTATTCTTCCAACATGTCTCATGAGATTAACTTGGTGAGGAGTGACCTACTGAAGCGTGTTTCAATTAAAGTAGTACTGTGGCACTTGTCCTGTCTCCATAATTTCAATTTCAAGTGTGGAGGAGAGAAGCAGTTCCTGCTTGCTCTTCAACATCTCAGGTTGTTATTGTAAGACTGTAACATTTCCCCTGCAATAAAGATTCTTCCAATCAGAGACTCAGCTATGCAACATCACAGCGTGATGTTGTGCCTCATAACTCAGATGTGGTAAATGGTCTTGATATTTTAATATTGGATACGATTTTGGATGAAAGTTTGCACCACCTCTGAGAATTCGTTTTAGTTACTTTTCAGAGCAGACGTTATTTTAGAGGTTAACTTACATTTGCCAGCTTTAAAGGTGGTTTCTGATCTACGGAACAAAATCTTTTTGTCTCTTCTGTATTTTGACAGAAACGTTCCAAGCAACGGAAACTACAGCAAAAGGCCTTACGCAAGAGACAGCTGAAAGAACAAAGACAAGCTCGTAAGGAAAGACTGAGTGGATTATTTCTTAATGAAGAAGTGCTCTCTTTAAAAGTGACTGAGGAGGACCATGAAGGAGATGTGGATGTTTTAATGTGACAGGGGTGAATTTATCAGTGTTCTTTCTAAGCCTTAAATGTATTATCCTTATTGTTTACATATATTTCTTGACCAAATTTTGATTAGTGTTAACAGTATAAACCAGATCTTTTCTCAAGTGTAATTTTGGTAAGAAGGTCTAAGTATTGAGTAACTTCAGCTTTTTGAGACTAATTTTGCAACAAAGACTTCAGAAACTTAACTGACTTCTGAAAAGCTGCTGAATAGATACCATTTTAAGGAAATTTGAACTTGGCTAACATGCTAAGTTACTTGCAAGACATAAGTCTAGGGATGCTTTTGGATGACACTAAGCATGCGTTACTGTGCTTCAGCTTTTTTGTTTTTTCCAACTTAGAGTTAATATTACACTCGGCTTGTTCTGTCTTCCTTTCTCATTATTAGGAAGATTGTTTTGCATGAGGAAAAAACCTTTAGTTCTATAGGGCTCTCTTCAGTCTTGCTCTTGGATCATACAAAATCAAAGTACTGTGATAAATCCTTTTCTAGAAGTTGCGATTTAACTCAAACTACACAGAAAGCAAGAAGCAGGACTTCTAATGCAGGGAATCTGTAACACAAATAATGCTTAATAATGTACTTCTTTAGGAAGCAATTAGAATTTGAAAAAACAACTTGCAAGCTTAGTCTTCAGAAAGTTATTTTGCTGCTCAATATCTTACAGTATGATCGTTACTAATGGTTGACCGGTACATCCCTAGTATTGCTATGAAAAGATTGAAATAACATCTTTATGCATTGAAAGTACACTAATCTGCAATTAAGTTGTCTAGGACACTACTTAGAATAGTTAAGAATGCTACTGGAAACAGAAGTGCAAACAAGTGGCACACAACTTTGGTGGCTTTTTTCCCCAGAAGCGTATCTAAATAGATTCATGTTGTTGGCAAGAGAACTTAATTAATGCAGCTGTGCTTTTTAATTGTACGTTTAGCTGAGGATGTGTCTTCTGTGTGGGTTGTTACACCATTACATGTTTCAGAATTCTCCTTTTGTTGTCTATCTGCTTTTGAAATTTCTCTTGCTGAGAAAATAAGGTAAATTTGTGGCTTTCAGGTAGGGAGGCAAAAGAAGTTTTAACCTGTTTCCTAATTCTGACAATCTGTAAGGTGACTTTTGCCTTTATCTTGGAACTACTTGTTACAGAACTCCTTCCCCCCACAGCTGAGATGAAAATGATACTTCTAAATTTCAACGTGAAACTTAAAAGATTATAAAAGTACTTTCTAGTTCTGAGTTTAGGAAGTAATTCTTCATTACTTTGATTTTGCTCTTGTGAATTAAGGAGTTTGGCAGTTTAGTGTGACCACAGGTGCCTGTAATTGCAGGATATAGCCCAATCCTGCAGAATTGCACGATCAATTTTATATAGGACTATTTACATTCATTTTGCATGTCCTGCCCAGACTTGTTAGCCCTGACAGCCGAAGTATTTTTCTTTCGGAAGTGGCGTTTCTTGTAGCCTCAAAATAAACTGACCAGTAAAATATCTGAACAGTGGCCTCTGAAAGGGCTTTGATAAGAAATACATGAGGTCCGTAGTCAAACTAGTATGTGTGAACTTAGTCACTCTTACCGCTGCTAGACAACAGGTACCCAGACTTGGCCATCGACTGATTAAAAGCTATGTAATGTCATTTTAAACTCGAGTGTTAGCTGTCCCATATGGCCAGTTATTTGGCCACTAACCAGAAGTGACTGTTACCTGTCAGTATTTGTTTGCACTGCACTATAGCTGGTTGATGCCTCCCTTCCTCCTGTAGAAACAATACCAAAAATGTCTTAACAGTATACAAGTTACTGAGAATTCAGATTGACTTAAATCTGAAGCTTCTTTTAAATATCTTGGATGGAAGAAAAAATTGAATTGCTATCAATTCAGCTAATTTCAGGGTGCAGTTGCTGAACTCTTGCAATTTACCATGGCTGTAATGGATGAATTCGTCATGAAACGTTTCACTGTGTGTACACTGTCACAGTTCAGGAGAACCTTTATTTTCTGCAGTGATTTTGAAATGTGAATATTTTTTTTCTTCCTGAAGAAAAATGCACACTTAATACTGTAGAGAATTGAGACTCTGAAATGAATTGTAAGAAAGGTGCAATTTCTCAGCATGGTGGAGCATGAAAGCGTGTCACTTTATTCTGTTTCAGCAACTCTTCAGAGTTTAAAATCCCTCAGGCTCTGTTGAGAGAAGACCTCCTCGTTTTGATGAGGTACGGTTCTTTTTGGTCACCTGTCTACTAGCTTCCAGAGATCATGAAATGAGGGAGGATAGTATTTCCATCCTGATCTTAGTGTGGGCATGTCAATATAAATTAATGCAAGTGATTAGATAGGTCCAGTTGCTCATCTGTTATGTTGGATGAAAAGGTCCTGGGTGCCACAGTAGCTGATTGTGGTATGTCATCTCCAGCTGGGTACCTCAGTCACTGTGTGACAGTTACAGCGATAGAAGAGAGTGGACTTCCAGGGGTTCCATGGTAATAATTTATGGCTCTGTAATCTTGTAGTCCCAGGATGCTTATAACCTAAGAATACAAAATTCTGAAGGTTCTGCTAAGAATGCAGAATAACATCTTGCTTACCTGAATGGTGTCTTTGCCAAGTACTTGGCATCTCAGAGAATCAGGCCTGAAGTAGCTGTGGGATTTGAGAGTTCTCACATACTTCCACGTGTTTGGGTTTTTTCCCTTTTCTCTTCACATCCTTCTCAGAACTAATGACACACTCATTTTGTGGAGGGGGGGAGGTGTTTTTGTCAGATTCTTGTCTTTCCCTGCAATAAGCTGTATGCTTACCCAGGTAAGTGGTTGAGTCACCGTCCCTGGAGGTATTTAAAAGACATGCAGACGTGGTGCTTAGGGACATGGTTTAGTGGTGGACTTGGCAGTGCTAGGTTTACAGTTGGACTCGATGATCTTAAAGGTCTTTTCCAACCTAAATGATTCTATGATTCTATGAATTTGTATTGGATACCCGTGGCATTAGTCAAACAGTTGGAATTTTAGTTAAACCTTGCTGATTCAGGTCTTGCTGATTCAAGTGTTGGCCATTGTGGCTACCGTTTTGTTTTACAGGAAGTTATCTACAGATTATTAGATTCAGATAGATAAAGAAGAGTAACAGACTGCTAAAATCATGCATTCTTATTAGTGCTTTTTCAAAAAAGAATCAAATGTCTGGTTTTTATTCATAGATAAAAAATGTCAAGCTTAAAAGCAGAACAGAGACAAACAGGAAAAAGCTCATAGTTGTATGGCTCCGTGGTACTGAGCTGTATATCTAGGTGCTTTGTACCTACTGTAATATGAATGTAATCAATTTACGCTCTGTAACGTTAACGGTTTGCTTCCATGGTAACGTTTTCTCTAAAAAGGCTTAGAAGGAGCACTGAAAGTCTGATTGCAATAGGACTGTAAACAATAGAGAACATTCTTTTCTAATATGATTTTAAATATGAGGAAGAAAGCTAGCTGCCTGACAAACTTGTCTAACTTTTGTGTGTGTATCTAATGTCATCCTTTGTCTCTGTTAAGATATTATCTATTTTTCTTTATCTGGGAAACTGATTAAAAGATGGTTATAGTATGCTCAGTATGGGGTGCTTACTAAGAAAAGCAAGAAAAGTCTTTGCAGGACTTTCCTGGGCTTAACTTATAGTTCTCATATTGTGGTTTGAAACCTGTGAAGATCATTCTCTGGGGAAAAAACAAACCAACCAACCTGCTTGAACTTATTCATATGCATTTACATCAGAGTGCATATACAATATAGAAACATAAAAATGGCAGTATTTACTGTTCATCTACGCTGAATGGCCCGAAGCCATCTGTTTTCTCCTAACACTCTTTTAGCTTTGAAATCAGTTGATGCATTGGTCTACAAATATTAATAAACCTGACTGTTTTGGGGCGCTCTTGAAGTTCATTCTTACAAGCCAGATTTTCATGGCAAATGTCGTTAGATTTATTGGTTTAATGTTCTTTAGCGTACTGATCTTGCAGTTCTTGGGCATAGAAAAGACAAGTTAACATGCAATTTCCCATTTAAGGATTGCAAAGATAGTTTATTCATCTACCAAGGGCAAATCCTAGTAATATTCAAAGCTTGTCTATTTTGACTGTTAACTCTGAATCATACTTGCATTCTCTCTCATCTGGCTAACTTTAAAACATTTCCAAATTACAAATAAATTCTTCAATTTAAAAAAAATTGTAATGTTGAAGCCTTGAATATAGTTCATAACCAAAGCAAGGGGAAAGTGGGGTTTTGTTGTTTTTTTTTTTTTTTCCCCTTTTTTGGGGGAGAGATGGGGGTATAGATTAGAGTATATGGTACTGCTTAAATTAAGGGGTTTTTTCCCCAGGTTCTCTGCTAATTCTATTGCTAAAATGCACTTTTGTATAGAAAACTGTCCTCTGTACATTCTGTATCTACTTTCCACAATGTTTATAGAGATTTTTCTGAAGTTGTGAAGGATTTACTGAAAGCTGCAATGCTGGTGACTGATGCTGTTGACTTCAAGTTTTCATTGTATCTGAAAATAGTTATGTGCATATTGAAGTACAGGTTGGAATTAAAATTGATGACATACCACATAGTTTCATCAGAATATCTTTGCTATCTTCTTCAGAGCAGGGGGATTCATATATAGGGCTTGCATACTCACTGTTCATGCAGAAAGTACAAATAAAGTGGCACATGTTAACTGTTCTTTGTGACAGAAAGCGAACCAGTCCCTCCTTAACTAGTGTGGTTTGTTATCCACAAAATCTGATCAGAATTGTTTCGTAGGAAAACAATTACTTGTAAATGATATAACCCAAGGTCGTGTACTGAAAGCTGTCTGTCCTTAGTTTTGATTTCTGTGCCAGGGGATTTTTTTTAATATATATGCTATGTACTATATAGCTATTGGCATAGGAAGTCTAATCACTTTTGTTGCCAGCAATAACTCTGAATCTTCTTCTGCTGTCACCCTCAGTACCCATAGCCGTCAAACCACCACCTATCCTGTGATGTTTAAAATCCCTAATAGGACTTACAAGCTGACAACCTACCACATTCTTACAGTTCATCATGCAGGCACCTGTGTGTCACTTGTAAATCCAGATCTCGTTTGCTACAGCAGAAGCAGGTATGCTTGGGGATTCTGGAAGTTGCAGTGATGCACACCAAGACATGCAGCACCAGCAAGGACACGGCAGCGACAATGGCTTTGCAATCACCAGTGTTTGAGTAGGCTACAGTGAGGACACTTGCCACCCTGTATATTCTGTATTGCCCTTGAACCAAATTTGCCTTCTGCAATACTGAAGTTTCAAGTGTAATATTATGAACATTCCTTTTTCCCCTTGGAATCCAGGAGAAAAATTCTGAAAACCTGAGAAGAGAACAGCTGGCATAAGGATGTATTCTTCAGCGTTCAGAAAGTCTCCTGCAGCATCTCAGGGATATAAACTGCCTTGTTCATCCCAGCTAAGGCTCATCAAACACTTGTGGAAGTTGATTCTCACCAAACACTTACAGCAGTTAAAATTGACCAAATGTTACCATCCCACCCTGTTTCTGTAGATATTGAAGGATGGAGAGGGACAGATGGGGGCAGAAACACTGCATGTCACAGCGAGTCTTGTCAAACTGTCAGAGACCTTTAATTGTTGTGGAGTCTGCGACTGAGAGGCAGCAGAATGTAACTGCAGAAGCTATTGCTCTTGTGGTGCTTTGCCTTCACTTCACCACCCTGCTTGTGTTTTTGTCTGTTTTCACCCAAAGGTGAGAGTGACGGTGCAGAGTGTTTTGCAGCAAAACCAATTGAAATGTTGCCAAGGACCTTGACCTGTTGTGGTGGTCGCTTGTAGTAAGGACTTGCTGCTCCCTGGATAGCACTAGAAGCTGCAGGGAAGTTGATGCTTATGCTTTCTGAATCACAGGATCTCAGTGAGCGGGTCCGCTGTGCTTTGGACTTCTGAACTTTCCCAGTAAGTCCCGTTGCAGTAGTTCATTACCGAGATAACAAGTTGCATGGATGAGTTGTTATACCTCCTGGCAAACAGCTGCCTATCTGTCAAGTGAGGTCATGCGGTCACAGCTAAACGCTGCATGTTATAGATCTCTTACTATCCCTCCTTAAACATTTCTTCATTTATCTGTCAAGCATATTAAGTTTCGCTGCAATGAGAAAGTCTCATTTGATGGCCAAACACTATTTGGGCACAAGCTGAAGCAAAACTTCCACACTGGCAAAACAAATTGATAAACTTCCTTTACTAAATTGATAGGGAAAGATGGCATTGGCTATGATTTTGCTGTCCTCTCTTCTCTCTTACTACTGGCCTGAACTGTACACTTGATCCAAACATTTCCCAGTTACAATTTGGTTTCCTGAGATCCCTTGTATGTGCTCCTAAGTATCCTGTGTCCTACTGTGTGGAAAACACTTTTTCCACCTCCTTCCAGAACATTCATCTCTTGTAAATGGTTTCTCTGGTGCTGAGATCGAATTTAAATTCAAATCCACATTTCTGATCAGAGACCTCATTTCATGCTCTTTTCTACATGCTGCAGTGGCTTGCGCTTGGCAGCATCACTGGTGAAAAAAGTTGGTTCTCATAATGTAGACCATATTCCTGAGGCTTACGTGTGAGAATTCATCTTGGCTGTAGAGTCTTTCTAATGCTACTTCAGTTGAAGTACCTGCTGTATTGCTACAAAGTTTCTCGAAGAAAGAAGATTTATTGCTGTAGCTGAAATTTAGAGTTTGACCACCAATTTGCTGCGATGTTAACGGGAGGCGAGCAACTCACCCATGTGTATTGCCACTAGAGGGAGCACTGTAGTCATCTTACTCGCCTTTGGGACTACAGCTGCCAACATCGCTTTGCTCCAAACACTTGCCTTTATTCTGTTACGTCCTATTAAAAAAATATTAGGGGGTTTTGCTTCTCCTCTTATGCTGTTTTTGAAGGAGGAATGTGTCTGCTAAGAGTTAGTTTTACAATAATAACATTTCCAGTGACTAAGGAAAAATTTGCTTTTTCTGTTTGTGGTGATTGCGAATTCCTGCCTGGTACTGCTTATTGCAATCGGAAGATGGATGTATATTCCTGTTTAGTGTTAACTTCTGTATGCATACTGTATTGCTGCTTTAAATTTCCTGGTCTCTGTTTCAAATTCAGCCTTCCTCAATGTGGGCTGAAAATTTTGCAGTTGAAAATACTAGATGATGATAGAAAACAAGCAGTCAGCTTTTAATGTGCTAAGTCTCATAATGTAGATACCTGTCTGTCCCTGGGAGGCAGGGCAGAGAAGGTGTAGCTTGACTAGCTTTATTTTTTGAGTAATAACTTCTGAATAGGGCTTTGGGGCTTCCTTTGGAGCAAAGGAAAATACTGCTTCAGTGGGAGCTGTTCTGTAGTTAAGTCTTCC
>NW_008794951.1:3641951-3662734 GCF_000699145.1 Aptenodytes forsteri
CCCCCCCCCCCCCCCCCCCACCTTTTTCTACTTGTGACAATTATTGCTACTTTTAAAAAAAGCTTACTAACGCATATTATAACTGCAGAGAACGTGTGAGGAGTTTTCCCTGGAATCTCAGGTTCATTCTTGGAAGTCAAGCTTTTAATGGTCCTGTGTGGAATTAGGAAGGCTTTGAGCACTCGTATGTGATTGTGCAGATATGCTCGTGACTCACCGTCTTCTATCTCTCTGTCAGCAGCTGTCACAAAAACAAAATGCAAAAAGAAATACAAGTTTTAGTCATCAAGTGAAATACTTATTTAGACAGATCTTTGCTTAGTGTATGGCTTATGAGGTCTTTGGTTTAAAATTGTCACGTTACTATAGTAGAGAGATACTTTCTCCTGTTCAGCTGGGAAACTGCTGTCGGCACAGGCCTTGAGCATGCTGGCTGGTTGCAGGGCGATCTGAGGCAGCTTGCCGGAAACAGCGTCTGGTCCTTTCATTAGCCGTGCTCCCTTAAGAAAAAGCAGTATCTTCTCAGTTCTAAGTTCTTTTCACAGAAGCATCGTCATGCAAATCCTATGACCCAGCGATGTTCGCCTTCACAGCGTACTTGGCTGCTCTTTCTTCAGTGTTGGGAGAACTGATGTCAGTGGCCCAGTACTTGTGAAATCCCGGACTTCACAAGCACATGCACTGTACTGCTCCTGATTGCTACAGCGTGGCCTTGCAAGAAGATGGGATGCTTCTAATCATATCAGTCGGTTAAATATTGCCCTCTGAGTTTAATGAGCTGCATTATACCGGTATATCGTCAAAATGTAAGTTGCCTTATGTCTAGCAGCAGTATGCTGCTTCTGCTGTGGAAGATTTGAGGTGGCTTGGCGCTCAAATGCACTTTTCCTTTGAAAATGGGGAACTGATCTGAAGGGTTGTTAGTTCCACTGTGACCATGGTGTGAAGTTTCTTGTGAATGCTTTGCTTATCCCTCCTTATTGATGGCTTGTAAATGGGGAAAAATACAGAGCAAATGGCCTGAAAGCTGCGGTGCCAAGTTCAAAATAGCACTTTAATGTCTGTATAGATACCTGTCTGTAACGTGGCTCCTGTGAAGCTACGCTTCCTACTCTGGCTCTCAGTAGCAGATTCTTAAGTCATTAATTCTAGAATATCTCCCCTAGGGAAAACGTGTTGCCCAAATAATCTTGAAAGGAGGGAGTAAAGTTTTAAATGATGATTGCAGAGTAAAGAGCTTGAAAATGTGACATATAGCTGTTAATGTCTACATAGCTCTTAACTTCTTTTTCTTGTCACCTAGTCCCTGTCTATACTTCCTGAAAACAGTAAGTAGCAAGTACAACATGGCAGTTCATCACAGGAGTTGCTGAAAAGATATTTTTAATTCATTGTAGACCCTCCTAGCTATTTAGGTAATTGTCATTTCTTGGTGTTTGTTTCCCTTCTTAGTTAGTTAAAAGGCAGTTGATTTAGTCTTTGCTTTCCTTGTTCAGTGTAGAAATAGATTAGTCACAGGGTTTTGTGTCACCTTCCATTGTGCATAGTAGGAGCAAAGGAAGAGCTGAGACAAGTTCATTTTAATAACCGGTCAATTTTCATGTATGGACAGCTTCTTTCAGACATAGTTTAGATCACTTTGTAGGGTTGATGTCTCCTGCTCTCAAGAGAGATCTAAAGGTGTAATGCATCAATTACTATCTTGAGGAGCACTGGAAGTATGCAAGAACTGTTAATGACAGGTGTATTCTTTGAGCAATAAATGCTCCACATGCAGGACAGTTTTGTGCGTGTCCAAAGATCTTGTACTTGACCTTTTTCCTAAGCCAGAGCACAGTGGTGTGTTCACTAACTACCTGGCTGGTACTTTCTGGCAAGAGCAGTGTGAGCTGCTTAGCGGTTACTACAGATTATTTTTGCTTAGGACCTCGCAACTCTTGGATGGTTCTGCTTGGCAACTCCTCTCCGCTCAACTAGAACACAGAGCAGCCTGGGGACCTCGTCACCACATCCCTTCATTAACACTGCTACATTGTGGAGAATCTAACTGCAGTCTCAGTGTAAGCCTTGTGTTTTCCAGATGGCGATGTGATTCCTAGTATTACAAATACCGCTCAGCAGAGCAAAAATATTGTGTGTGTTAGGAGGGTCTAAAAGCTTGTGAATTGTGGCTTTCACCATACAGTCACGAGTATATTCATTATATTCAATTAATGATTCCCTTCTGAGTCACTTCTGAACACTAAAGTTGATCAAATTGTCATGTATTTATTTAATGTTCTTTAAATCATGTTTGATATTCAGCCAGCTCTGCTTTGAAATAGTCCCTGTCTGGTAGTTCAGGGATCCAGAGCCTGTCATGTCTAGGACTGGTACAATCTTTTGCCCTGGAAAATTACCCTTTGTAGGTTGGAAATGATCACTCCAGAAACAATTTATATTGACAGATTAGGTAGGCAGATAAAGATACGTGCATAAGTCTATGCAAGTATTTAATTTCATTAAATTCAAGGTGAGAAAAAAAGCATTATGGTGCTAGCTAGCAAGCCTTTATGAAGTTTGAGAGAATATTTTTTTCTGCTTAATATTTAAATAAGGTGAATTTATTTACCAAATAGAAAGTATTCACGGTGTGTGTATGACTTACAAACATGTCGCTCAACAAATCCATGCACTTCCTCCTGAAACAATTTAGATCATAAAACTGTTTGTAGAAGTTACAAATGTTAGTCAACCGAAAATGAAGCAGTCTAAAATCTTAGTACAAACCCATTTGTGGACTGATAAACCCATTTGCAGACTGATAAAATGAGTGTAATTTATGGTCTAGATACCTTATTGGCATATGTATTAAAATTCTGGTATATGTCTATTTTTCTTAGTATTGCAATAGCTGTAATTTCTATGTAATGCTTCAATTCATTTATATATTTACACAACACGCTATCAGATAAAAAAGTGCCAAAATGTGTATAAGGAGGTCATCACTTTAGCTTAATTGTGCACAAATTTCCTGCGGACTCTGATGCTTAAGACCAATAACGAGACTGCTACAGCTAGAATAAACGCATTAGCCTATAAATTTAGAGCTTCTACCTGCTTTGCAAAGGGAGAATCATCTCTAAATGAGCCTAGTAACATTGATTTGTGATTAATCATTTTACTTAGTGACTCATCTATGATCACAGTGCAACAAAAATGTCATGTTTGCTTAGTGGCATTAACTCCATTTATCTTCTCTGCATTCGGAGAATTGCCTTGTTGTCAATGTGGGACTGGGAATACAGCTGAACAGTACTGTTGTTAAAGGACTTATGATGTCAGTTTACCTAAAGCAGAGTACAGACAAAAAAGAAAAAAAAAAATAAATTTTTTTTTTGGTAACCATTCCCTTCCTTGAAACTTAATTATTCTACTTGGTCAAGCCAAACCATTTGCAGTAATGATCTTGCATCTGCAAAACAAAACTAATTTAACCTTGAAAATCAGTATTATTCTAGTTGCTTCTGAATTTTTCTTTTTAAGGCCATCTCTGCAAGTTAACAAGTACTCTTAACTCTATGTTTGAGACTATTTTGCTTTACATTTTGCAGAGTAAACCCAACCCTTGCTCATTACTAGAATTTTTGGCCTTGCCATGTTAGCACTGCATTTCTAGTTGGATGCCATCAGAATGGTTTTCTAAAAATGCACTGCTAAAAAGTGTTTATGGAAAGTGATAGTCGCTGTCTCTAAGAAAACTTTTCTTAATTGCTTTATGTTAAGAAACCGTAAACCCTTGCAGCACCCCATCCCCCAAGAGAAAAAAAGTCTAAAAGGAGCTATACTGTTCTTTGCTGACTTGCATTGCTCAACAACAGGAATTGACATGTTAGGATTTTTTTTTTTCAACAGCATCCCTTATTCAACAATGTCATAATGGTGAGGGTCTGCCTCCCTAGTCCGGCAAAGAGAGTACTAGGTCTGGAAAGGAGATGCCTAATGTCTCGTGGCTCATGTCGTGTTCTTTTGCTCTGTCTCTTGGCAGTGTGCTTTGTTGCTATTCCTCTTTACTATTGAGCTGTTGTGTCGAAAGGGAAGCTTCTTTCTTCAGACTTACCTCTGCTGCACTCAGCATTGCAGCACCGCAGTCTCAACCAGGGCATCTGCTCGTTACCAAAAGTAAAGACCGAAGGTGAAGGTGAGTCGTACTTGTACCATGCTTCAGAATAACAGAAATGCCCACTGTGAACATGCCTGGAGAAGGATGGGGGTGTTAAGAGTACAAAACATTGTAAAGGTTTCCCAGTGAAACAAAACGTTGAGTTGGATGATTACTGCTATAATAATTGGATATTGTGTTTTGTGACAGAAGTCTAAAAAGGCTTTGCTGAGGTAAATACGCGCTGATTAGGTAGTACTGATGATTATTCCGATATTGGGGAAATATCTATATAGTCTATAATTAAGCTACTTTTATGCCATGTAGTAGAGCAGGCAGAAGGCACCGTATAATTCATGTTTTCTGACATGTAGGAAATATCAAAAAGAAATAACAGACTGCATAATGTAGGGCAGTGCTGAAAAGAAAAAAAAATGTAATTACTCACTAGACAAAGATTGTTGATTTTGTTCGGGTCTCTAGAGAGATGTTCTTAGCAAAACAAAACCTGGCAAGCCACCTCTGTAACGGAAGGTTGAAAAAGGTTAAGTTACAAACACTGATATAGCTAGATGCTATCTTATCCAAAATGGTATTTTTGCTGATCTGTGTACACTGCTAAGGTGATAAAAGGATTCCTGTTGAGTATTGGATCTGAGAAAAGGAAAAAACCCAACCCAACAACCTTCAGAGGAAACTTTGGTTTGAAGAGCAATATGTACAACCAGAAGGTTTAGTGAGGATGAAGAATTCACACCTGCCCTGTGTTGCCCACTCAGTGTCTAAAAAGTCTGAGTTAGATCTCTGCACCAGGAAATTACTTTTAAAAAAATAATTAATACTTGCATGCAGGCATAAATATAGCTGGCCTCTGGCTATGGATTTAGAGGGTATGCGTTCAGGGTTTCTTGTGATTATGGAAGCTGAAAGTTATCTTTAAAGGAAGAGACACAGTCCTGCAATTTCATAATGGCATCGGTGAAGCTTTAATAAAAGCATTCGCTATCTACAGTGAACGCTTGCAGCCTTGGATAATGCATCTGGAGAAGGGCATATCAGTGTGATAACACTTGAATTTAAAAAAGAGCCAAGGACTCGTTGCTGCTTCTGTGGTAGTGGTGTTTTTGCTTTAACTTTACTACTGAGACTGCCTGCCTCTGTGCAGTTTAGTGATGATCAATGTGAACAT
Organism: Aptenodytes forsteri; assembly: GCF_000699145.1. Classification (NCBI taxonomy): domain Eukaryota; kingdom Metazoa; phylum Chordata; class Aves; order Sphenisciformes; family Spheniscidae; genus Aptenodytes; species Aptenodytes forsteri. The sequence continues at coordinate 3,647,282 of NW_008794951.1, forward strand.
GCTGGAACTGTTTACATGAAGTAAGCCGAATCATTCAACCTAATAATCATTTGTTTGACTAAAGCCTCTTTAGAGCCACTTGTGATCTGATGACTAACGTGGCACAAAGATGTTAATGCTCAGTGTATACATAAATCATTAACTACTTAATTTGGATTTGGAAACCTGAGGCAACAGAATGCTCCATGGAGAAGCAGCTATATTTATCTCTCTCCATCCTGAACCACCTGTCTCCAGAGACCTGGAATGCTTTTGTAATGGCTGAACTATATCTAGGTCCTCTGTTCCAGAAGCAAACAAGAGTTTTACAAGCAGAAAAGCATGGAAAACTAGGATCTGTTCTGCTGAGACAAGAAAAATTAACTTAAGCAGAAGATCTAGTAATCTAGGTGGATTTTTTTCAGTACTGCCAGAAAAATAGGTAAATGTTAAGAAGAGTCTGAGGCCAGCTATATATGTGTGTGTATATATATATTTTTTTTCAGAAAAATAGGTAAATGTTAAGAAGAATCTGAGGCCAGCTATATATGTGTGTGTATATATATATTTTTTTTTTTTAATATTTTTGGAGGTGGTCTAGGTAAGAGTGCTTGTGGAAGAGAAAAAGGAGTTTTGGTCCCTATTTAACTCCATACAGTAGGATCTGATGTTTTAAAGTCAGACCTGAAAGCCCCACTTCAGCAATATTTCAGCCCATTCCTGAAGGCATATTTAACTACATTTCTTCAGTGAAGTGTATTGGCACCGATGAGGGAAGTGTACCTTCCAAACTGATAAGCTCACCTCGCTAGATGCACGTGATGTGAACAACTTCCTGCCATTCAGAGCCGACTTTTCCTCTTCTTGTCGCTGTTATCTTGTTCCTTACCCACGGTTATTTATTAAAGAGCTGTGTCCCACTGACTAAAATACCATGAAGAATATTATTGATACTGGAGCCTAATGGAACATGTGCAAGGCATTCTGTCTTTGTGCTGGTGCAGGGCAATAAACTTTAACCTTGATAAAGGGAATTTTTGAGACTAGTTAAATTTTTAGATATAAATTGGTAGCGAGAGAGATAAGCAGTTCTTAATGACGTCAGTGAAAGAACTCCATCCTCTGAAGCTTTTGTTCATCTTGTGTTACTTAAATACACCCACCTAACCCTATTTAAGTATGTTGCACACACAGAGCACCAAAGCTGCTTCTGTACCAAAGCTGGTTGATTCTGTGTTCGTTCCTGCAAGTCCAAGAGGTGTTATTGCCCCCGTTCACAGAGGGGAAAACGGAAGATGCTGTGCGCTAACCCGGATCCTGCCACATGTTGAGCAGAATGGGAAGCAGGACCCTCCAACCTTCTTCCCGACTTACCTATTCCTTCTTTCATACTACAGTACTACCAGATTGGACCTTTTCTTCTTCGAGTTGTTAATTTGATCCTCTTGGGTAAAGAGTATGGTAAACGAGAATCTACTGGCATGTTGCCCATTTTTTTTTTTTTTTTTAAATTTGAGCCATGTTGTCACTCTGTGTTGTTAATGATGAGCGTGACTGTTTCAGGAACAAGTATTTTGTTTGGTATTTCAGTAGTATGTTGTTTAACTGAATGGAAAGCTCTGTCCACCAAATCTGAACGTTAGACAGGCTTTCTATTTAGTAAAGCAGACATTTTAAAAATTATGTTGTTTTAAACATCAGGTGGACTCACTCATTCTTAGAGAAGCATTACTTAAATATTTAATGACAGCTTATCTTAAAGTGTTTGATCTGTCCTAGATAAAATGTTTGCTTCATCTTTAAATATAGAGCATCTAAACCCTACTCTTTTAGATCTTTATGGTAATACAAATTTGGAAAAGTGATATGCAAAAAAAACCCCAAAAAACCAGTGTTGGAGGGCAAACAGGAATTACCACATGCTTCAGAGAAATCAAAATCACTTCAATAAAAGGATTTTAGCAATGTGCTCTTGTTTAGCTTAAAAGCTGGAAAGTGAAGTTTAAGGGGCAAGTCAATATTCTCACAAGGACTTGTTTTACTTCATGATATAAAACTCGGAGATTACTTGTCAGCTACGTTGGTTTTTAAAGTCTGTTTTTACAGTGAAGGAGATATATATACTTTGGAAGAAACAGTTCTTTTTCAGGGATAGCATTTTAATTTTATTTCAAATATTGAGTGAAGAAAGCTCCAAAGAATTTAGTACAATAAACCATTGCTATGTTCAAGACAGTAATATAAGGGTTATTTTTGTTTTTTACAGTTGCTAATAGCAACTTATGTGGCGAACATAAGTACAGCAATTTAAAAGGACACTGTGGTAATGTGAATTTCTTCAAGTAGTTAAATACTAATGTCCTTCACCAGAACATCAATGTCAGCTCTGCTCCCAGTCAAAAAGCAAAGGACAAATGAACTTATAATTTTTATTTGCTTTTTTTGAGTGGAAGGGTTTTCAGAAAACTGACAGTAGCCAGTCTAGTCTGTAATTTTAACTTGATTTATTTGAATTAGTGAAATCTTCAGTAAATACATCTTAGTACACTTCTTAAATATTTCCCCAGAGAGATTAAACATCCATTTACTTTAACTCCACCAGTGCTCACAGACCTTAATCGCAGTGCCTGACAAACTTCTCGAGAAAGGAAAAGTGAAGAAAGAGGAAGAGAAGGTCACTCAGGTATAGAGCTGTTGCGCTGAGCGGGAGCACTGGCTAGCACGCTTCAGGCAAGTGCGTTCCTACAGCAGGAAGCATAGCTGAACCATTTACACTACGGATTTCTTTTGTGTGTGTGTTGATCAGGAGGAGTATTTGTCTACTGCTAAAGAACTTGCCTTTCTGTGTGGTGTTCCCAGCTACTTGCTGCGTCTGTGTGCGTGTAAGAGTGGCTGTGTTCATGCCATTCATTTTAATCTATGTTTGGGGTGACTGGTTAATAGGAATAATGTTTAAAACAAAACGCTAGATAGGAGTCCCATGCATAGTGTCAATGGAGCGCAGACCTGTCAGAAGAGCCTGACAATAAAATTAACTAATTGTCAATGTACATCCTTGAGGTGGAGTTCTACCCATGTTAAAATGGATGCCAACAGTGTAGTTGATTTTAACCTTGGGTTTATTTGCTCTTTGCTGTTGGTAACCACAGTATGGCATGCATGTTCTTAAAGAAGAATATGTGCTGTTGTCTTAGCTTGAGGCTTTATTGCAAAGGCTATGGAAGTCAACAGGATTTTTCCTACCCACAGCAAAGTCTGGACTTGGCAATGTCAAAATGGAAATAAAAGGCCTGTGCTCTGTCCTCCTACTTCATCTCTGCAGAATCTCCCACTAGCTCTCTTTAAGCCATCCCAGTTGAAATGGCGGAGACAAGTGCAAGTAACCTCCCCCACCGCTGGCATCGCTGCCCTCACAAAGATAATCCCACTGGGCAAATGTCTTGGATTGACCCAGAAGTATTTCCCAGAGTTCCCCTTTAATTCTTTGTTTCCTGCCATCGCTGCTTCTGTTGTCCCAGAAGCTCACCCTTTAAAGAAGTAGTATTCCGGCTTCCTGGGACTTGCCCGTTCCCTGGTAAACTGAACAACACAAGTAAAGAAAGTAAGACACACTAAAGATCCCTTTTGAAACAGAAACGAGTTGCTTAAGAAGCAACTCTTCCAGACTGGAGGCTTCTCTATCGATGTCACAGGCTGCAGTGCCCTCTGACTTGCTCCTTTTGAAACAGAAACGAGTTGCTTCCAGACTCTTCCAGACTGGAGGCTTCTCTATCGGTGTCACAGGCTGCAGTGCCCTCTGACTTGCTTTTGAGAGGCATGTTTACAGACTGGCTTCAAGGAGTGAGGAACCGGCCTTGCCGATTCAGTGTGCTAATGTAATCGTCCTTGAGACGTTGCTTGGCTGCGATGTGCTCAGAATTGTCTTCTCGTGCCCTTTTAGCGTTTCTAAACATATCCGGTCTTAACTGAGAACATCACTCTCCACCCTGGTAAAGTTTCTGGAAACTTTACACAGGGAAAGGTATGGTCAGTATTTTGAAAGATACATGTATTTTCTGCTATAATTAGGTAGAATATGGACATAGCATTATAGGTTCAATTAAAAGCATGTCAATAAAAGGCAGTTGTGTGCTACATAAAAGATTCTTTTGTTGAAAACTGGCCTGAGTTACGACTGTTTTATACACATTAATTTGCTTTGTACATACAGAATGGAGCTGATTGAACAGCATGATTGTCTGATGAGAGCTGAAAAGCAGCACTTGCTGTAGGTAATTTAAATTGAGCCCTATTATCATTTACGGATTTATTCTGCTTAGAATCAATAAGATGAAAAAGGGTCTGAGAGCTTTTCGCTAATGCTAATCACTTCTGGGTCAGTAACTCCTTGTGTTTAAGTTATGTATTTCTTCCCTTTATTCACAGAGCTACTTGGGAAGTGAAATATTTAAAATATCTTCCACTGAAGAGAATCTTCCCACCTCTTGTACTTCATAGAGAATTCAGCATTGATAAATACTTTGTTGTACTGAAAAAGTTCCCTGAGAGGGAAGTGACACCAACCAAAAGGACAAAAGAGATGCTCTGGAAAGAAGCTCAGCACAGAGTGCCCTGAAAATTTTGTTATAAAGCAGCATTCTTGGTGGCTGGAGATTCAACTTGACCCTAGGATGCAGAGTGAAGCTGGATTTGGGTAGCTGCAGTCATTTCACTTTCTACTATAGCAACAATTTCATTCCTGGATAATTTATCTTTTCAGGTTAGAGAGGTATCTCTGGGCCCAGGACAGAAGAGAAAAGACAAAAGGGAGGCAAGAACCAAGATGATTTTGCTATAGTGATGCAATCGAGAGGGAATACAGTGAAAGGAATTCATATGTATCAAGCAGAAAAAAAGGTAAAATGACCCCCAAAAATCAGCTCAACAAATTTAATTGTCCGGTAAGACCTTGGTTGTTGTCTTTGGGGCTGCAGGCAATGGGCAGAGGTGTGCTGTGCTGAAGGGTTGTGTTTGGCAAACTGGAGGAGAGCTGACAAGTTCTTATGAGGAAGAAACCCAAACACAACATCACTCTGAGCAAGGAGCCATGGTGGAGTTCCCAGTCCTTCAGACTTGTTTTGTTCCTTTTGAAGTTCAGGAACTGGTGCTAAAAGTATGACTTAAAGAGAAGGTGGTGGTGGGGAAACCCAAAACAGACAGACCCCTGTTATAGTAAGAATGTCTACTGCATTAATGCCTAATTGTGTCATTTATTGGCTATGCAGTAGTGGGTGGACTGCATCCCCTGCAAAGAAGCCAGGAAGGGTAGTAAAAGAAGTGAGCTGAACTGGATCTCTTCAGGAATCAGATTTGCAATGCCGTGACAGAGCATACTGCTGTCTGAAATCTGTGACTTTTCGCACAGAGCAGCAGAGAAGAGGTGATATATAAGCGATGCTGCTGTGAGAAGGGCTCCCTGAGTTTTGGTTCTGCTGTTTCTGCTGACTCGGCCTCTCCCAGCTTTGCCAGGAAAGATCAGTTCTGCAAGTCGAGAGGGGGCCCAGGCGACCGCTTCTGAAATGACTTATGTTGGGGGTTGTGCTATGGCAGTGCTGAGGGTCAGGATCCTGGTGGCACTGTAAAGTAGCAGGGTGAGCGATGCTCCTCTCCCTAAGGAGACTGTGCTTTGCAGACAGGGCAAAGTGTGGCAAAAGGATGAAATGTCTTGCCTAAGGTGTGTGGAGCTGCAGGGGCAGCGTCAGAAGCAGAATTAGTCTTTCAAGTCCCAGGTGAGTGTCCCGGCCTCTGCACCCTGCTGCATCTCTGTTCAGATACAGCAAGGTTAGTTCTGGATGATTAAACCATCAGTGCTATAACAACTATAATCCATCGTGTACATCACTGTTGGAGCTGATTGCCGAATCTTTGTTATTTCATCAATGAAGTGGCTTTCCCTCCTCATACTGAGTTTCCCCAGATACCCAAACGTACTACTTCAGAGGTTTAACTTTATTTTTTTTTTTAAAGTGTTTAAAAAAAAAAAAAACAACGTGTTAAACTTCTTGTGTATTAAAATGGGCTGGAGCAGCTAATACAACATCTTGCAGTAAATAGCTATAAAAACATCAAAGGTTTTGATAACTGTTAGCTGTGTATTTTGTAATGCCTATTGTATTTCCATTTGGTTAGTTCTATTTAAAGAGCAGTATTATCATGCCCCATTTCCTGTTAGATAGTTCTATTTGTCTGCTCTACAGGAGGCAGGAGATTTTAGGTCCAAAAGAAATTATCTCTCAGTAAATTACTCCTAACTCCATTACGGAATACAAAGCGCTCTCCCCTTACTATGTAAGCAGCTTGAAGAGATAACATCGCAATTTATTTATTTGTTTTGTCCCATGTATATAGGTGACACACGAACTCATCTGAGCAGAGATGGTGACAACTGACAGGTACATTAGATCAGTCACATACAGCAAAGTTTACTTTGATTATGTAGTCAGTGTCAAGATGTACAGTAGCTGATGTCAGTTTGATCTCTCATGGTATATAATGGCTTGTCTTTTTCATGGTTGAATGGACACTAATTTTTGTCTAATAAGTAAGCTATCAGTTGAGTGTTTTAGAGAGCGGCCAGAGTTTTTTATCCTTCTGAAAGGGAAACCATTCGTGAAATTATTTTAAAATTTGTTTGGATTGCTTGTTGTATTCATTTTTCTCCTTCTAAAGTCCCCTGTTTACTCAAAGGTACTAAGGGTGCAATATTTTCGAAGGACCTGCTGTGAATCTATTGCATTGTGTATGAGACCTTTCTGTACTGAAATAGTAGCAGAGAACAGAGTATTTGCTGTCTGTTTCGATGTATTGCTGCCAAACTGCAAAGTCTGTATGTAACACCTTTTAAACTTTAAAGGGAGAGAAGAAACAATGTTCTGTTATTACAACCCCTGTCCTTCTCCCCTGTAGGTAATGTAGGAATTATCTAAAACTGTAACTTTGTAGGTTTGTTTTATTATTATTATGCAGCCATAAGTTCAGTTGAGTTGTGTTTATGAAAATAACTTATAAAAGGACATTTTGCAAGGCATAATGTAACTGATTAATAATGGAATTACACACCACCACCACCCCCCGCCCCCCAACCAACCAGAACCCCAAAATAATGCTGGCAAGCTCTGGAATTGAAGGGTAACGTTCTGGGTTGTCTAGCATGGCTTAGCTTCCTGGCGCAAGGGCAGTTCCAGGGGAAACAGATATTTACAGTGACTAGTAATTTCAAAATTTTGGGGAATATGCCAATTAAAAAAAAAAAAACAAACCCAACTTTCTGGCTACTACAAGTATGCTAGGAATCATTAACATCTCTGAACCCTGTACCATTAACAGTATACGTCAGTGGGACCAGAAAGACTCAGTTCAGCATGGTTAGATCTTCCCTTGTGCTTCTCACTGACAGATTGAGCTGGTTTAGCTCTAATTAAAGTGATCCATGGCTCTTATTCAGCAGGGTGCTGAGGCCTTTGACGCCTGGTATGCATGGAGCTAGGTGTTTTGTTGTTTTTCTTGTTCTTTTGTTTGTTTGTTTTCCAGCTAAAAATATGTCTTCTTTTTAGATCATTACTAGTGTATAGGAACTTCCCACAGAAAGCACTGTTTTGTTGGGGATGCCGGGAAGATTTAATGGTGAATGGAGACCACCCAGTCAAATGCAGGGTGTGAATAACTAGTTTTTAAATAGTAACAGTGGGGATTTTGAGGGTGCTTTTAGATTTGCTACAATAATCAAAGCTTCCTTTCATTGTCAGGTATGTTATCCTTAGGTATGTCTAAGTTTCACAGGACTGGGATTTGTACAGACATCTGAATGGCCTGCACTATTTTTTATTTCTCTGATCCGAGTGTTCTTCCACAAGCAAAACTGTTGAACGCTTCAGTGTTAAAGCTGTGAATAATTTTACGTATTTGACTGCAGCGTAGACAGGCGTTTTTGTCTTAAAGTTTTTCAAGAATAACTGTTCTTGAAATGGCACCTTCATAAGGTAAAATTCTGTAAGAGTCATTAGTAATGGCCATGTCTGTGCTGGAAACAATAAATGAAGTTCTTTCCTGCCTTCTCTTGGACTTGGGATGAGAAATGGAGATGCGGATTGAGTTCTTTTTAAAATTGAGAATTTTGTGTGGGCTCTAGTAATGCCTGGGGCGGCTCTTTTATTGTCTTCAAGGCCGTGTCTTGGCAGTCCTTAGCACTTGCCATCCACTCTTCTTGGGAGGGTTATTTGTTTTACGTCCAGGGTTGGGCTCAGAGCAGTGCGCTCACCACAGTCCCAAAGCAGAAATCCTGCTGTGGAGCTGGGAACTGAGTATGAATCTCTTCCATCTGTTCCTCCATCCTCCAGATGTGCCCCCCTCACTCCTTGTCTCCTTCTTTGCTTAGCTCTGTACAAAGAAGGTGAACGCTTACAGCGCCACTGCTAAAACATCAACTGAAAACTTAATTGCTGCAGTCAGCAACTTCTCTACTAGTTCTGTTTGAGAGAGCACTTACAGAGGTAAGACTTAGATGTTCTGATAACTTACTGATGAGACTGTCTCCAGGCTCTTCTCATACATTAACATTGCAGCCTTCTTCATTTCTCTTCCTATAGTCACTTTGGGATATATAGAAAATAAGGCTATAATAATGCTGTCCTTTCTTGTCTTCTTTCACAAACATTAATCCCATGATTTTTTATCAGTACAAAATAACCCTGGAGATAGGGCAGTCTGTGGATCAGCTTCTATGAAACTAGAAAACTGAAATTATTTTGTTTAATTGCGTGTGAAAGTCAACTTTTGTCAAAATCTCTAACTGTGACTGGGTACTTACAAAATGCAATGTATTCTTTTCTTTAGCCGATCACCTAAATACATTTTACTAGCAACCCTTTTGAACCAGATGAAACTGTAATTCAAGCTGTCTTGTCTGCTTCTGCTTTAGTTCACAATAATGTCACTAGGCTGCTCACACCGAAGACTTAAGTTTTCATCTGTAACAGCTACATCAGGTATTTTGACCTAGTTTTTCTGCAGATCGTTACTGATAAGGTAGGTTTTTGTGCTGGTTTTGGCTGGGGTAGAGTTAATTTTCTTCACAGCAGCTAGCATGGGGCTGTGTTTTGGATTTGTGCTGGAAACAGTGCTGATAACACAGGGATGTTTTCGTTGTTGCTGAGCAGGGCTGACACAGAGTCAAGGCCTTTTCTGCCTCTCACCCCACCCCACCAGCGAGTAGGCTGGGGGGGCACGAGAAGTTGGGAGGGGACACAGGAGAGCTGCCCCAAACTGGCCAAAGGGACATTCCATCCCATGGGACGTCATGCTCAGCATAGAAACTGGGGAACGCTGGCAGGGGGGGCCGCTGCTCGGGGACTGGCTGCCTGGGGGAAGAAGGAGGAAGGGGGGGATGTTTGGAGTGATGGTGTTTGTCTCCCCAAGTCACCGTTACACATGATGGAGCCCTGCTTTCCTGGAGATGGCTGAACACCTGCCTGCCGATGGGAAGGAGTGAATGGATTCCTTGTTGTGCTTTGCTTGTGTGCGCGGCTTTTGCTTTCCCTATTAAACTGTCTTTATCTCAACCCATGAGTTTTCTCACTTTGACTTTTCTGATTCTTTCCCCCATCCCACCGGGGGGGAGTGAGCGAGCGGCTGGGTGGGGCTGAGTTGTCAGCTGGGGTTAAACCAGAATAATTTTCTAAAATAAAAAAACTCCAACAAACAACAATCCCCCATTCAGTATATATTTTTAATGTAAAAGTTTTGTTACTCCATCAGTGTGACTTTGCAAGCTCATCCCAACCTTCCAGTTACTTCCTGCCAGCCATCGCAGAGCAATTCTTCTGCAGCTGGAATATAGGAGATGTTGCTGCAGCCAACCAATGAAGTTAATTGAGAATATTATGTTCCTTCCAGGAATTGTGCCTTGGCATATGGCTTGACTGAACATCTTCAATCATTGAAGGTTAACCTCACATTTTTTAGTAAACCAAATATGTTAGGGGGTGGGGGACAGCACGTCCAAGGGGTGAAGAGAGGACAAGCAGCTGGGAGAGCTGGCTTCTCGCGGGTGCTCTGCCACTGCCGTGAAGTAATGCATCAGCTGCTTTGTGCCGTGGGTCCTTCATCTGCAGCGGGGACAGCCCTATCCTCAGGGCTGGACGGGGCAGGAGGGATGTCTGGGACAAACCTGGAAGTAGCGTATAGGCAGTGAACGGACAGGTTCTGTATGGGCAGAAGGAACAGCCTTAGCTAAAGTCAGGTATTTCTTAAGCCATGGGGAAGTTCTAGGTGCAAAGATGAGCTTGTGACACATCCCTTCTTGTAAGTACTCATCACTGTGCTGGGTGCCCGTGCCCAGGCGCTGGCAGCGGGGCTGCAGGCTCCCCTCTGAGGAGAGCTGAGGGGCTGCCCTGTGCCAGACATGGCCGGTTCCGGCCGGTTCCAGCGGCCCCACTGCAGGGCACAGCTGAGCCCCTCAGCGGGGCTGGTGCCGCAGGGAAAGTGTATTTAAGGAAGGGCAAAACGCCGCTGGTCAGTGAGGGGCGAGGGGAAAAGTGTGAGAAACAGCCCCACGACACCGAGGGCCGGGCAGGAGGAGGGAGGAGGCGCTCCAGGCCCCGAGCTGAGACTCCCCTGCGGCCGTGGAGAGACCAGGGGAGCAGGTTTTCCTGAGAGGAACTGCAGCCATGGAGGGCCCACGCTGGAGCAGGGGATGGTTTCATGTAGATCAATGCGGACTGTAACACAACCTGCTAGCTTGATTTCTTTGTAATCCATATGTAGAGCTGCTTGAATATAAGCTCTGTAGAAATGCCCCATCCTTAACTGCATTTTATGCAATTTGGGTGGTTGTATAGCTCAGGTAGGTGAAGTACAGGTGGCATGCATATGTCATCACATGCTTCTTCCTATGTGTATTTTGTTCGTAGAGCTTCCTGGGAAGCCATAACTCAGACATTTGCTGGTAAGTATAATTACATTGCCAGGGATACACTATGCACAACCTCTCTCTTGCGCTTCCTTTTTTTTCTTTTCTTTTGGCAGTCTAGGCTTTATCTAGTTGTGATCAGTGGCATTTTAATGACAGGTCTGAAAATGAACAAGTTCTTAAAAATCTCAATAATAGAAAAAAGAAAAAAAAAAGTTCTGCCTTGGGGAAAAACACCTGAAGTTTGGGAATGTTTCTCCCTTATCTTCATTTTCCTTTGATTTCAGGCATCTTTTGTAGGATGAACATGTGGAGCAAAATTATTACCTTGCTGGAGGAGAGAATAATTTTTACAGAGAAATTCTTATTTACCTGGTTCAGATTAAAGTCAGATCTCTATTTCCATGAGGCAGTGCATTCAGATTTATCGTTCAGAATAAGGGGGAAAAAAGTAACATCCCACCCTATGGTTGGCAAATTTGCAGTGAGGACCCCATTGCAAGCTGGTGGTTTACATCTCATATAACTTGAAATAAAGGAGTCATTCAAACATTCATAATCAATACAATTACTTCTACTTTACATGAATTAAGTAATTTGTATGGCATTATTGTTTGGGGCATTTGTATCCCTATTCAGAGCACTTCAGTATTTCAGCCCCACTGATGGTAAAGGCAGGTGCATGCCAGTTACCCACAAAACCAAGGCAAAGCTCTATGGGGAAACTCTTTTATGTCCATCTAGATTTGAATTTGTAGTCCCTTTCCAATTACTGTGCTAATTGTTTAAGAGATTGCTAGACTAAAAAAGTTTTTAATCACTAATCTGTTTTTGAAAGGAACTTATGGGCTCAAAACCTGAACTACATACTTCTTAAATTAATTTTCTTCATGAATACTTCTTTCTCAATACAGATTTGTGAGTCAGAACACCCTACTGTGCTTGTTTCTTTGTCTTTTCTTCAAACACCTGGCCTATTATTCTCCTTTTTTTCCCCCCAACAAAATTGCTCTTTCTTTGTAGGCAAGGTTCTGATGATATTATGTCACTGGAAATACGGAAATTTACCCAACATCCTATGTTATCAGAACTGAACTTGGGGTAGAGAACAAACTGAACAAACCTGACAATTTAGGCAAATGTGAGCACTCCAATAGAAATATTTGTGAACATTTCTTGAAAAGATACCAATATGCTCCAGAATCTTCCAACAAAACACCTCAAAAAATTGTGACATGGAGGGTAATGTCAAGTGGTTTAATTTGGAGATTGAGGTTTTTTTTCACAGTGGGCTAGTGGCTGTAGAAAGTGAATGGGGGTGGTGGTGTATTCAGATCTTCGGTGCTGCTTTGAAAATCCTCCCCTACATTTTTGCTTTCAGGAAAACCAGACAAACTCAATAAAACAACCAGGGCTCCAAGCCTGCTGCAGTTGAAACCTATGCCAGGAAACCATCTTGATGTCACCCAGAGAAGAATTAGGCTGCAACCCTTCTTTATTCAGAAGAGAGGCATAAGGTCAAGTCCTGCAGTTTTAATCTAGATCAGTGCAGGCTTTGCCTAAATTAGGATTAAAGAATTTAGTGCATAAGGCAAGATAAAGTGTCAGGAAATAATTGCAATGTTCAGTGTGAGAAACTGTCTGTAAAATGGCTGGCCTGTTTAGAATGTGGGATGCTGCTCTCCTCATTGCCCTGAGAAAAGCTAGGAAAGTAAATGTCCCTGCTTGGTTTGTGGTAAGAGTGTTAACCCATGTGTAGCTATGAAACTAGGCTGAAGGTTTTTCAGTTAAATGCTCCCCAACATTTTTTAAAATGTAACTATGTCCACAATAGCTTGTAATTAAGCCTCTTTATTTAAATTTAAAATAGACTGAGTAAGTAAACCTTCCCTTGGTGTGATACCTCATTGTAAGATAGTAATAATTAACGTGAAAAGCTTGTTGAGTTTTGGTTACAGATGCATTCTGATTCCTAAGCTGATTTCAAGTGTTGTCCTGCATATTTATTTTCATAATATCATTAGCTCTCACAGCTGGCTTTTCAATTCACATGAAAGAATGGAAATTTCTTGGAAGGACTCATTAAAGCAGAAAAAAATAAATTAGCTTAAAGAAAACGTCTCTGCATCTCTAAAACCAGATGAAACATCAGTAAGCTGTATTCTCTACCTGTACCCACTGGGAAATGCTAATGATTGCAGACACCATCTTCTGCCCAGATGGCACAGGAATGGCAGCTCCTATTTAATCAGTGATGTAGCAAAATAGGCAATGTACTTACCTTTGCAATTCTGTCATATATCAAATAGGACACAGTAGCTTGAAGCCACAGAGCCGTGCATAAATATACACCAAAATGGAGACTGTCCCTGCCTCAGTGTGACAATGTCAGGAGAAACAGAGACCACAGCTTGCGGTGGCAGGGGAGTGGTACCAAGCAGGTGCTTGGCTGTGGTTTCAGTAAGAGAGGAGGGTGTCTTGGAGGAAGGGTGCCCTCTTCTAAGGAGAACTAGGAAAGAGCAACACCAAATCAATCTGGCAAGGGTGTAGGAGCCAACCCTGCTGTTCACCCCTACAGTTCCCAGAGTGGTGTTAAAGTGGCTGTCCGTGCTGGGTTGAGGTAGCAGCTCCTAGCTCTGGCATGAGCTATAGTGCAAATGAGTGAAGTTACTTGACTCTGTGTGTTAATTGCTGTCCCTGAAATGATTTCTGTCCATAGTTATTGGAAAAACTTTGATAGATGAAAGTTATCTCTGATGTAACTGCTGAAGTCAAGGGAATTTTAGCTTGTGAATTTGACCTCCTCCTGAGTGAGATCTCTGTGGCCCTGTGGTCAACGATGAAGACTTTGGCAATTACATAGGACCTACTATTTCATGCAGTGCATTAAAATAGCCTTCAGCAGTTATTTTTCACATGCTGCTTCTGGTGAATTTGTCTAGGAATATAATTTGGAAAAAATACCTAGGTTTTATTTTTATTGCAGAGTTCTTTTCTGAATGGCTCATGGCAAATGCATGTTTCTGCTACTTTAAATGAAACAGTGACAGTCTCCTTTCCTGCAGAACCTCCTTGCATTGCAAGAAAGAGGCAGTGATGGCAAGGAAAGATGCGACAGAAGCTTGTACAGAATAGAACATGAGTTGTGTAATGACGGTTTTCAAGCCATTAACCTACTTAAAAGGTTAATTTGGAACAAACTCAGCGCTTGAGTGGATACTGTGTTGTGCTGCCAGTTGGCAGTCTGGGCTATTAGAGTGGATTGGTGGAAGCAAATAGCTGTTGTGGTAGAAACACACTCAAACTTTGTGTGAGAGGTCCTGGTTACATCACTTTCCAAGTCTCCTGCTGCTTGTCCCACAGTGCAGGCCTAGCGTAACTTGGGTAGAAAGCTTACTTTTCCTCACAGTAAAATACCACCACCTTCTCCTACCTGTGCTAACAATGAGGTCTATGAACCCAGAAATACTTCCAGTCCTGTTGTAGGTTATTACTCAAGAGCAGTCAAAGCTTTTAGTATTTCAGAGGAAATGGAAAACTGATCTGCCTGATCCAGCAAACTGCCTTCTCTGCCATGTACCCAAGTACAAGCTCAGAGGAGTCTACAGAAGCAGCAGTTAGGTATCTGGAGCGCTGCACTGAAAACTCTAGGACAAACAGCCTACATCTGTGTAGTCTTAAGAGTAGTCCCAGAGTTGCCTTGAGAAAGAAGTTCGAAAATATACAAAATCTTTCCAGTGTGAATTTAAGTGCTTGACAATAGTCTTGAGGAACCAGGCAGCGTCAGTGGAAGAGTTCCATGTTGTCCCATCAACCCACAGAAACAGAGTGTGCTTGGACCGCCGCTACAGATGTGGGAAAGGTAATCTTCATGTGTGGTCAGCTGTTGGCCTTTCTTTTGTAATTGCTAAGCAACAATTAGCACTTGTATAACTCTATCATTTGCACAGTGTCACATTTGTTTAATCGGTCCTCACAACAGCCCTGTGAGGTAGGCGAGTAAGCTGCAAAAGGAGGATACTACTTACCCTCACTTTACACTAAAGCATCAGACCTACAGATGAGACAGCTGTTCTCAGTCCCACTTCCTGGATGGGGAAATTCAGCACAAACTTTAAAATGACCTGTCTTGAGGCCAGAAAGGGAGTCCAGGATTTTGATGAACTGTAAGGCCTCTGTTTTCACTCATTCCAACATCAGTCCAAGGAAGAATTTAACACTTCACATTTAGTTTTCACTTAAATTCTGAATCTACTCAAGGCATGAAATGTCTGGAAATGTACAAGTGATCTGTTAACTTACTGGTCTGGTAAGGCGTGCCAGTAATCACGCTGGAAGTATACAGCAACCTCGTATTTACAGCTATGAGCTACTTACTGATATGTCTATACATACAGAGAACTACACACAATTTACTGCACATTGATAACCTACTTTCACAGGATACAGTTTTCATATACAAAGGTTAAACTTTTTTAATTATTAAAACATTGCCACCCTGACCATAAAGCAAACTTTTTTTTTTTTTT
>NW_008794951.1:3672821-3681292 GCF_000699145.1 Aptenodytes forsteri
CATTGCCACCCTACCAATAAAGCAAATTTTTTTTTTTTTTTTTAGTTTGAAACAAGGTACTCTTTATACAAACCTAGTTCTGAATCAAAAGCCTATACTGAAAATAGTCCCCACCTCATTCTTGCCAAGTCTAAATGCGAGATTTCACTGGCATTTGCACTTCAAC
Organism: Aptenodytes forsteri; assembly: GCF_000699145.1. Classification (NCBI taxonomy): domain Eukaryota; kingdom Metazoa; phylum Chordata; class Aves; order Sphenisciformes; family Spheniscidae; genus Aptenodytes; species Aptenodytes forsteri. The sequence goes on from NW_008794951.1 coordinate 3,672,988, forward strand.
ATGAAGCATGGTCTCAAAGTTAATAACTGTGTACTGATTCTTACGTCTCAAGTACTGCATGTAAGAGTTCCTCCTGAGAAGTGAGCTAAGAATTGCTTAGAAAACGAAAGTTATTCCTACAAAGAATTTTGAACCTTTGGACTAGCATCTGGTGAGTTTGGGGATTTCAAAGCTTCAGATTCATGTTAGCCTGAATTACAAAGATGAGGGAGTTCCTGCTTCTATTTCTGTAGTGTCAGAAATGATACAAGCCAATTTACTGCCCAATTTCATGTTGCAATGAAGGAAACCAATTTTTAGTGGGGTTATTTCCTTTCAGTCCATTACTGAAGACGGAGGAACTACAGCTCTGTGTGTGTGTGTGTGTGTGTTTTCTTTCTTTTTTTAAATGTGTCTCTCTAACGGGAGCTACTTATTGGAGAAGGCATTCACTTTCCCCTCCGTGGCTGTAGTCTGTGGGAGAGCTCCTAACAAAGTTCTTTGTTAGTGTTTGTAAGACTGGAGATGAGGTTTAATTGAGGGATTTGTGCTGAATGTTCTTTCGCTTTGAGTCTTAGTGCCGCAATGCTTGACGTTTTCCTTTCAACTGCTGCTGGATCAGTGAAGGCAGTAAGAGCAGGGTCTGACGGGGGTCCAGGAGCTTTCATTAGTACTGAAGCTGTTGTCATGAGAGGATTTAAAGCATTGAGAAACCTGTATTTGAAAGAAGTCAATATTATCCAAATTAAGAATTGTTTTGGAGAACAAGTACTTACTGAGTTGCAGCTTCCCCCACCCAAAGTATTAGAAAAAATGTGCCAAAATTTCCAATTTATTCCAAATGTACATTTTGTTTTCCAGAATGTATTTTAGCTTTATTTTGCAGTAAGTGTCTTGCCCTTAAAAAAACAGCCAAAAACCCCCACCCCAAACAAAAACCCAAACACTTCTAACTAAAATAAGCAAGAGATGATCAGATATGGCATGCAGATGCCTAGAACAGCAACCATTTGCTTAACCCCTTTCTTAATATTTTGCTTAAGTCCTTTCTAAACAAACCTTGGATGCTGTAGATCAGCCTGTTCTGTGAAAGCAATAAACCACCTCATAAAAAGACCAATTTATGTGGCTGTTTATGCAGCCAATTTGTTCACACAAGTTTATTCCATGTGAAAAGCAGCATTTGTCCGTCTGTTGATGTGGAACTACGACACAGGCTGTAAGTTCAGCAAAGGGAGAGCGCTACCTTCTTTTTCTTACATATCTATCTACACACCTATTGTATGTATATACACACACACAAACACACTCTACACACGTGCTTTTTTCCTATCTTATGGGATGCACTAGAGCAGCAGCAGCATTTTGCTGATAAATTTCAGGTTGCCGGGCAAGAAAGCCCAGACAGCAGGTTCAGCTGAAATGAATTGCTGGAGTTCTAGGTGTCTGACTACAGAGAAAGAAAAGGAGGCTAGCTGTGGGCTTGTTCTATGTGTTGAGAGCACATCACCTGCCAAGGGAACAGGACTGGCTTTTAGTAGGACATGGAAGACTCAGGAAGATCTCTCTCTCTCTCTCTCAATCTCTCTCTCTCGAGCTGTGTCACTCTTGCATACGTAGCCAGGCTCCTGGTCTCCTGAGAAGAAATGTCTAATACCTTTATTCTGCCAAATCACCTGCTGCAGTCAGTAGGTGATTTGGCAGTCACCATGTCTGCCTGCAGTCACATCTTTATGGTGTATAATCTGTGTCAGTCTGTGAGATAAGGATGGAGCTGGAGCCACCTAGATTACAGCAGTCTATGTTGAGACTAGAGTTCAATGAGACCAAAATTTCGCTAAGTATGCACAATTGTTCTTCAAAGAGCAATTACATGTTAAGTTTTTACTAGCATGACTTAAAACTAAATCTTGCTATTCCTAATCAAGTGATCCTACACAGGAACTAACCCCATTTTAGTAAGTTTATTTATCCATGGGAACACGTTTATTGAGAACATGTGAGTATCAAACTAATAAAAATGCAGCATTTTTTAACAGTTTTGAGATTTAGAAAAAAATTTAATTCTATACCTTCCAAAATGTGGATTTAAAATAGGATTTCTGAAGAGAGAAGTCCAGGTAAGGCTGCTGAGGCCAAATGGCCCTAAGGTTGAAGGACTAAAGGCTGGAGACATGGATGGCACAGCCAATGTTGAAAGAGGCATTGACCTCCACGTGTGATCTAGGAGGGGAGAATGACTCAGTGGAACATCCAAAAACAGACCAAGTGGGTGCGTTAAGGAGATTCCTGGAACGGTCTCCAGAATTTCATTTTTTTCACGTTTCCTCCACTTTGCCCTTCTGTTTTGGAACCAGACCTTCAATAAGAAATTATAAAGGCATTAGCTGAACTTACTCTGCAGTTTGTCTTACCAGCTACTACTGCATGCAGTGATACAGGCGGCAAAATATTTACTGTTAAACCAAAACCCACTTATTTAATATTAAAGGTCCATTCATAAATGCCTTAGTGTGTTTATTAAGAAATAAATCAGTTATAAATATTGTAAATTTGACTACTCTAGCTCTGACTGAATAGTCCCATATGTTTTAAAGCCATTGTAATAGATAAACCTATCACCTGAGGACTCATGATCCATTATTAAAAATGATCATTCTTCCTTTCATAAGCTATGTATTGAAAATTAAATTTCAAAGCCACTCGAGAGGTGGCTATTTCTGTACAGATACCTCAGGAAGCAACTTAATCATGACTGTAAGAGTAACTAGGCCAAATAGATGGTGTGTGCTTTTTATCTTGATAGCTGGACCATACATTTTTATACAGAGGATTCAAAATAAAGTGAGAAGCTTTTGTTACCTACCATGAATGCAAACAGCATATAGTTACATGAAAGCGATTAACTGAATTGCAGTGAAAGCCAATACTGAACTAGAAAAATCTAGTGAGCAGTATTAGAACAGGGTATCAAGCTGTTCCTAAAGGGGCTTTAGCTAGTATTGGTTTTATGTAGTAAGCTGTTGAGTATATTGCCTCTTCAAGCCTGAGTAGTCATTGTTTTAGCCCGTTAAACATCTTTTAAAGACTTTAGTCAATCGAATTTACAGACCAGAAAACTGACTCTTCACACTGTTATTCTTTAGCATTCACTGAGCAGAACCTTTCAGACCCAGGATGGTAGCAGAGAATAGAGTGAAGAGCACGAACTCTAAAACAAGGGAGAGAGGACCTAAAACAAGGATATTTAAAAATGGATGCTGCCAAGGTTGAACACTCAACATCCGAATGTACTCAGCTGCTCAGGTCTTCTAGCCCCCTCTGCAGTGGAGGCCATTGAAGGTGGATTCTGAACTGGATCTGGATTTGGAAAAAAGGCATTAGCTGTGGCCCATAATCTCATTCAGCAGTCTTGTATATAACTACTGTTGAAATTCAGTGAGCTGTTTGCAAGCACGTTCTATGTATAATACTTGAATGCACTAATCAGGATTCAGTATTTCGTAGAGAGTGGTAACACAAGGAACAAGAGTCGTCGGAAAGTCCAACTTCTGTCCTGTACACAATTATGACTTTCTGAAATTTATTTCTGAATTAGGACAAAGGTAAACTTCAAATATGAAGGTCTTTTACCATGCGATGTAGACAAATTCTTAATAAGAATCTAGCAAAGCCACTAAACCAAACTAAAATCATAAAATTAATTGCAAAAATTCAAGTCTCAAAAAAATTACAACAGATGCTAAAAATAGTTATTCCTTTGGTATTCATATTTCTGAAATAGTAAAATTCTATAGAAATCTGTATTATGACAAAATCTTTGGATGTATAAATTTTATGGATGCATGATTTTTTTTAATAGTTGCTTTTTGTATCTGCAATTATATTTCAGTCAAAAAATGTTTTCAAAGAGTTTTAAATTTCTATTGCGTAACACCTAAAAATCAGGTTTTGGGGGTTCCCAGCTTCACTGCTTGCTTTTATCTCAGACATGCCATATAACCATTTCCAGTGATGTGACTTACCTTCAGGTGCTTAAATAATATAAAGCGTGCTTGGAAGGAAAGCCCTCCACACACCAGGGTGCTGATACCCAAACCAGAAGACTGTAGCATGCCACAGCCTTGCTGTCCTGAGTTTGATGTTGTTTCTATATATGTCAGTAACAATTTACCCTTTCAAAGCACTCGCTACAGGGTTCTCGGGAGCCAGCTGAAGAATTACTACTCTAGTCCTTTCATTGCATATATTATCTTTACACGGGGAAGTTGCTGTCCTCCTGGAGGAGGATTCATACCCCTCAGGTTACGTAGGTAACGCAGAATTGTCTCACTGTACAGGCAGTCAGCAGAGGGAGGTGCCCTTAGAAGAGTCAGAACATCAAAGTTTTGAAGTTGGTACTTAAAATTCTTGAGTGCTCTGACTCATTCTTTGGCCATTTCTTCAGCAACCACAGGCTTTAAATGATCAGATGTCTTACAAATGAGTATCCGAACCGGTGAAACACCAGACAGCTATGCCTGCATGACAGTGAGGACTAGACGCTTGGTCTGTATTAGTCCAAGACAGGGGTCTGGTAAGAAAAATGAACTCAATTAATGGGATCAGATGACTTTAAATTGCTGTTAACCAGTAATCCCAAATGTTTCTAAGTGGAGCTTAGCCGAGATCTCACAGGAGAAGACCACCAACTCAAAGGTGTTAGTGTTTTCTAGGAAAATAAAATCCAATTAAAAAGGCAGTGAACTGTCTTACACTGCAGATATGCAGATAAAGCCTTTCCTAAAAAGGATAAAACAAATGCTGCAAAGGTCTTAATTTCCTTACTAAATCTTAGCATCGTTCTTCAACCTGTTCTTCATAAAGAAGCCTAACATGAAATGAGATGTCTGCTTTTCCGCTTTCTCTGTCCTAAAGCGAATCCATTTGATCACTCAGACATGCACTTTGACTGCAAAATAACTTTTTTTAATGTTACAGGTGATTTTGGGTTTACAACCAAACTTAGTCATCTCTCAGATTTTGTATTTATCAAACTGGAAGGAAATACCAGCATAGATATCTAACAATTATCTTTAGAAAAAAGCTGGCCTGCAGTTCCTTACTGGTACAAACTCATCAATGCAAATGACAAAAGGAGCAAAGGCATGCCTCATACCTTACACTGACATGACAAACAGCTTTCAAAATTTAGTGTGTACATTATAGTCATTAACATTCAGATTAGTCATCTTGAACCTTTTGTTAAGCAGTTTCCCTCTGCTTCCAATAAAAGGCTTAACTTGTCCATACTCTATTTTCAGACGCATTTGAAGTGCCAAACTAAACATAACAGAAACTGCTATACCAGTCTTAAGATTTTTATGGTATGACTGTAATATCAGTGGTAAAATACTTTGGAAAAAAAACTCAAAAGTTTGTTAAAACTCAAAGATGAGTTTTAAACCATCAAGTCCGAATTGTATGCTAAATATTACCCAGATTATTTTTGTAATTACTAGCACCACACATATCTGACAAAAGAGATTTAGGTCTTTTAAAAAGAAAAAGGTGAGCGTGTAAAATCTGATAGCTTTCTTGCTGAAATTTTCTTTAAAAATGTTTCCTATTTAATTGATGTAATAGGTAACGATGATAAAAAGACACATAGATGTGACTAACTGTATTGTGTTTCTGCTGGAGCTGAATACAGGTTCGTAATCAGAAAATATGACAAGGATGCTTAGATCAGTTATATTTGTAAGCTAATGTTTTAACACTGATGCAGTTTATGGCACTGAAATACCCAAGTAATGTTTCACTCCTCACATTAAGAAAATAAAATATTCCTTTAACTTTTTCTAATTTTCCTCCCATCCTAACTATGAATTATGAGAAGCGGAATAGCAACAACAGATGTGAATGCTGTTGAAGAGCATCCCAACATGGCTTCAGATTATGAAAAGGTTTTGCAGACTCTCAGACTACCCCTTTCCCAAGGTAAGGAAGAACACAAAGATTCTTGCTGCCATCTCCCTTCTTCTATGTGAGCAAATAATGGGGGTTGGGTGAGGGGGATCTCTCTGAAGTGATGCTGAAATGAGAATATGTTCATAGGCAATTTTTTTTTCTTATTTGTTCATTTTCATGTAAGACTCAAAATACAAGAGTGAGGGACAGGGTAGTGGCTGGTACTCGTTTCAGCTGGTTGACGGAGGGTTCTCCCCAGAGAAGCAGACCTCAATTTGAAAACACACCGAGGTGAAGAAATGGTCTGATTGCATTTGGTAAGATTAGTTTCCTGGGTTTACACCTGAGTAAATAAAAAGATACTACTTTTCATGTCAGCTGGTTTAGCCAGGTACCATGGGAGAGGTATGGAAGTCTTCATTTCACACAGGACACCATACAGAACAACTGTGAGCACGGGCGTATGAGGCAAGTACTTGGGAATTAAGATAGCTTGTTAAGTACGGTACATCACCATCTACATAATAGCTGTTCCTATGCATCCTCTTTCCTCCAGGCTAAGTTGTCCCCCATCTACCACAGGACAAGGACACATACACAGGCAGAGGCACTGTGCACTGGAAGTTCACCCTAAGCAAACTATGCTGACTGCGTGCTCATGCCCAGGAGACTTGTGTTAAGATCTCACAAGGAGTAAGGAGGTACAAGGAACAGCTCTCTGCTGTTCCTTCCATCCACTGGGGATACATCAACTCTGCTATTTCTCTTGTTAATTCCTTTTTGACTCCATCAAACCTAAACATTTCCACTTCTTTCAGATGAGTCATTAGGAGAAGAGTTCCTCTTTGCCATCTACTATTGCACCATTCCTTCACAGGTCAAATGGACTACGGAGCGAGTACCCCACAAAGTGAATGTGACAGTAACAGGTAAGTTAACAGCTTCCCACCCATGTCCTTTCCACTGGTAGATGCCATGTGTAACTGACAGATATTGCGGTATCTCAGTGACTAGAGGTTTTAGTGATTGGTGGTGGTGGGGAAAGGGGAAGGCACATAATTTCCTCCAAGTCCACAAAAGAGAGATGAAAAGTGCATCTAGGTATTCTCAGATGAGTCAATTATGAAGTACCATTCATACTTCTAAGGCCTTTTCTGAAGATGGTGCATATTAAAATAAAAAGCTAAAAAACTTACAGCTTTACAGATGTTAGCTAGTGTGAACCATCGCAGATCCAGTGACTGAAGTAATGACAACGTATACAAACAAGGATCTGGCATCAACAGTGACAGAGCTATGCAGGAGTAAGTAGGGCTGTCGCACCGAGCAGCTGCACCAGCTCTCAGTTTTTCCCACGTGTGCACGTACCCAGAGCTGTGCTGGAACAGTAGTTCAGTCAGTATCCGATATACAGCACGAGCCAAATTTAGTACAATTTTCATTTTAAGCTTAAAAATACTCTGAAAGCCTTCACACCTTTTGAAACAACATTTTTTTTTTAAAGCTAATGTTTCTGTATAAAAAGGGATTTCTAGCTTATACAAGAGATGAACCAAACAAAACTGCTTCTTGAGAGGTATTGTCAAGTACGAGTACTTAGAGTCAGGAAAAGCTGCTAGGGTCATTCGTAGTTTAAGAAAACTGCAGGCTATGAGGTGATTAGGGTCTGTTTCTGTATGCTGAAGTTCTACGGGCGTTGCTATCATTACAGCCCAGCTAGGCCATAAAATTCTCCTGGACAATGCCTGTCACATGAATGTCTAATTTATTTGTTTTAAACAGTCATTTAGAAGGGTGACTGTTTTACTGAGCTAAGTTAGAGCAAGAAAAGGGTGTAAGCTTCTCTGAAGCCTAGGTAAATAACAGGATGCCCCACAGAACCCCTCATTTGCTGTAAACCAACTGATCTTTTTTCCTACTGTTTTTATAATCTCAAAACTCAGGAGACAGCACATGCCTTTAGACCCATGAAGACGGCAGCAAATGTGAGTGCGAAGTGCAATCTGGGAACGTTTCGAAGACGCTGTTTGTTTTCCCGTCGCTGAGGTAACTTGCCAATTTCTCCGTCCTTTAAGAACTAACTGAAACGGACGGCACCCCCGACCTCCTGCGGCCCCCCTCCGCCATTAACTTCTCGCCCGGCTGAGGAAGGGGGGATAAAGCGTTGTTTTTAATAGCTGCTTTCAGCCCTCGTGGGGTGGTTTTGAAACCCGGCCCCCAGCCCCCGGGGAGGCCGGGTCCCTCGGCACTAGCGGCTCCGCGGACGAGACAGCCCAGCGGCCCGCGCCGCGCCCCGGCACTCACCTGCACGCGGGCTTCCGTCAGGTCCAGGCGCACGGCCAGCTCCTCTCTGCGGGGGCAGCACACCGTTAGCCGC
>NW_008794951.1:3682064-3685690 GCF_000699145.1 Aptenodytes forsteri
TCGAAGGCGCGGGCTTGGAGCGGCTGCGCTGAAGTTGTACCGCTGCCCGCCGGGATGCGGGAGAGCCTCGCCCGGCCCGGCCCGCCGAGGGCTGCCGCTGCTGGGTCGGGGCTCGCGTTCACCCCCTGCGCTGCTGCTGGGAAGAAGGGAGCAAGGCGGGACAGCACCCGCCTGAGCTCACGGGGTGCGAGGGGGAGCTCGCTCGCTTACACAGGAGGAGAAGGGTCACTAGGGTTTGGCGCTTTGTTGCTTCTGCTGAACTTGCTGAATTCAGCTTTTTAAGACTGACCTTGCAAAGTGCCGTGTGCTGACAAGTGCAGGGAAAATGTACAAAACTATGCAAGATTGAGCCTTTTTTTCGGGAGATCTTTAATTCCAATCCTGCTAGAATTCTGTTGTTGGTGCTGTTACAGCAATGATTCCTCAACAGGTTTGGAAACTATTTTCTATGCAGACTTCCAGCAGTTCTGTGATCGTGCTATGGTGTACTGCTAGAGACTGATATAAATTAGATGACAAAATGACTTGATCCTGAGATCTGGGGGGAATGAGAATAAAATACCAGTTTCTAGAGAGTCTTACAGAGAATGCAGCAGAAAAGGGCTTAAAAAAAATAAAATCCAAAAACCAGTGGCTGAAAGCTGAAGCCAGACAAATTTAGATTAGAAATGAGGCATAGATTTAAAAATCTGTATGTTTATAACTAACCTTTGAAACAACATAGCTGGTGAAGCTCTGGGTTCTCTGTCTGCCTTTGCATCAAGGCTGGACAGTTTATGTTTTAGCTGAAGACATAAAGGCTGTCAGCGCGGAGATGCTTCCTGAATCTGTGACCTGTCTTATACCAGATGTCTGGCTGAATAATCTTTTGGTGCCTTCTGGCATTGTAGTCCACAAACAAATGATTTTTTTCTTTTGTCCTCCTCGCCTCTTGCCTCACTGGGGCTGAGTGCTTTAGTGCTTCTGTCTTTGGTTACTGACAGTCCTTGCTGTCTCACTGCTCTGCCACAAGGCTCTTCGTTGAGTCAGCCCTCAACTTTATTCCTTTCCCTACAAAAATTGTGTTTGGCCTGAAGCAATACCTTTGTGAACCCACTCCTGCAGCACCTTCCATGAGAAGCTTTGGGAAAGCACTTACCAATGCTAACTCTTGAAAAAGTAGGTTGCCTTTATGAGAGATGACTATATTTAAGGGTTACATTTACAGAAAGTGGTTTTTTTTATACAGAGTTTTCTTGACCTTTCCCACATTCTTGTCCTGTTTGGATCCTGACCCTCAGCTTCAAACCTCAGACCCTCAGACTGCCTTTTCTCTCTTTGGCTTTGTAAGGTCCTACTTATGTTTGTAGAAGCATGTCATCAGAGGAGAACTAAGGTCGCAGAGCCATATAATAGTGGTAAGTGCTGAGGGGAGCACAGGAGGAGAGAGAGAGGTCATGTAACTGAACTCCTGCATCCCCCCCCAAGGCTGTAGTTTTCAGCGGGGGCCATTTTAGAGGAGTGGGGTTTGGAAGTCATCTTCCCTTTTCAAGGTGTGTGTGGAAAACACAAGGTCCATCTGTAGCCTTTTGGAGGGGCAGGGGGCTGGGCAAGTGCACCCCTTAAACTCAGACTGGAGAGAGAAAACCTTTAGTCTTCTCCGTCTGCCACAAGTTTACCTAGCATACTGAAGGGAAATAGCATACCCTGTGTTACGGACAAAGGCTTCCTGCTGCATAAATTCGCTGGGTGGTGTGGGCCTTTGGCTGAGGGAATGCAGCACTGTTTGACACAGAAGAGCTTATGGGTTTTGGTTATATATATTTTTTTTTCTATACAGATCAAACAAAAGGAAATACTTAATTTCTCCATGTTCATATACAGTCAGGTGTGTGTTTCCTATGGTTTTAAGTGACTGTACCATAAATTTGCTTTTACTAACAGGTAACCAGGATGTGTGTGCTATTAGTGGAAGTACTGTACGTGTATTGCCTTTGCCTTTTGGGAGTGACTGTAAGGCGCTCTGGTCCACAGAGTGGCTGAAAAATCTTCTGTCTGAATCACATCCTTAGTGCTTTTGCTAGGTGCAAAAGTTTTTGAAGTTGGATCCCAGGACATTTCTTCAGTTGCTGTGTTTGCTTCCGAGCTGTTTATTGCTGAACTATTCTGAATCATTGGTAAAGGTAGGTGTGTTTTGTGCTTCAAAAGTGTTAGCTTTTACAGTAAGAAATGAACATTTGGGAATTATAAAAGATTGAAGTAGATAAACTTCGCATTTTTAAATGATGTATTTTTTAGAGTATGTACAGTCACCTGCAAGAATGGAGGGATGCAGTTCGGTTATAGTGGATAGTGGAAAAAATTTCCCAGTATATCATAGGGATATTGGGATGTGGTCTGGGAGTAGTACAGTGCAGAGGTCATAGGCCAGTCCTGCACAAGTCTAGGTTAAATCACTAAAGTCTACTAGCTATGCTCGGTGCTCTCTTTTAAAGAATGACGTGTGGGGGGGTGGGGGGGGGGTGGTTGTTGCTGTGCTCCTTGACCAAGTGGGCCTCTTTTCCCTGCCCTGCCTGCTCTTCCTTACGTGCCTCCAAGAATTCTCTAGACACTTTTTTTCTAACAAACTCCCTGATAGTTCAACATCTTAGGGCACTGCCATTGTTTTCTCTGCTTGCAATTATACTTTAGTAGCTTTTGGATTCACATAACCAAGACCCTACCTGTGTTCAAAGGCTTAGGGACTCATTTGTGGTGGAAAGAGCAGTGGTTCTATGGATACTATGGACCAAATGTCTATAATACAGTTTCTTTCAATTCCAGGAAACAGGATTTGAGCTATCTAATTTCCCCTAGCCACAAGAAGCTTTGTCAGAACCTTATCGAGGAATCTGTTGGTTGTGGAATACCCTGTGATGTGCTTCCTTCCCAGGTTATAGTTGCATATGTGTCTTTGAAGCCCCTGAATCTTGGAGAGCAGGTCCAGGAACTCCAAGGAGATCTCCCAGAGCCAAAAGTGGCTAAGTTTTGTTATTTTTGTGTTCCAAACAAACCAAATCCAAGAACAACCCGAACAGCAGATAAAGCACCATCATCTCCTTGCTAGTTGTTCAGCAACAGCCATCTGACGCAGGCTGATTTTTGTAAAAAGTATTTTCCTGCATCACCCTCAGCAGAGCTGTTTTATTAGGAAGCTGTTCTTATTTCTACAGTTGTGTTTTACTGGTGTTTCCTCTTTTGAGACTGAGATAAAAATAGATTTTTTTAAAATAAAAAAATGGCTGGATGAGAAGGTCAGTCCTATTTTGTGTTTTTGCACATCACTCCAAGATGCTTCGTTCTATTAGTAGGCAGTTTTCTAGCACTTCCTATTTTATGATTAAGTGAATAATGTTACACCTGGAAATTTTCAAGGATGAATATATTATAACCATTATTTCTAGGATACAGTGTAGTCTTTGTTCCATCTTGTATTGGGTTTGCGTGGCAAGGTTTTGGTAGCAGGGGGGCTGCAGGGGTGGCTTCTGTGAGAAGATGCCAGAAGCTTCCACTATGTCTGATAGAGCCAGTGCCAGTTGGCTCCAAGATGGACCCGCCGCTGGCCACAGCTGAGCCAATCAGCGATGGTGGTTGGACCCCTGTGATAA
>NW_008794951.1:3686440-3687078 GCF_000699145.1 Aptenodytes forsteri
TGCTGAGAGGTCCCTGTCCTTATTTCAACCTATGAGCCTTTCGTTATATTTTCTCTCCCCTGTCCAGCTGAGGAGTGGAGTGATAGAGTGGCTTGGGTGGGCACCTGGTGTCCAGCTGGGGTCAACCCATCACAGTCCTTTTTTGGCGCCCAACGTGGTGCCCAGACAATGGGACTCATTTCCGAAATAGCCTCATAAACTCCTGGGCAAAGAAACATGGCATTGAGTGGGTGTGTCACATCCCCTATCACCCACAAGCCTCTGGAAAGACTGAGAGATATAACGGACTGTTAAAGACTATGTTGAGAGCGTTATGCAATGGGGCATGGAAGCACTGGGATACAAATTTAGCAGAAGCCACTTGGCTGGTTAACAGCAGAGGATCTGCTAACTGTCCTGGTCCTGCCCAAACAAAACCCCTACATACCGTAGGAAGAGATAAGGTCCCCATAGTGCACATAGGGAAGTGGCTGGGGAAGGCAGTGTGGATTGCTCCTCCCATGGGAAAAGGGAAACCCATTCATGGGATTGTCTTCGCTCAAGGACCTGGGTGTACTTGGTGGGTAATGCAGAAGGATGGGGAGACCTGGTGTGTGCCTCAAGGAGATTTAACCTTGGGGGAAAAATAATCTGTGATG
>NW_008794951.1:3688061-3694275 GCF_000699145.1 Aptenodytes forsteri
GAGTGATAGAGTGGCTTGGTGGGCACCTGGCGTCCAGCCAAGGTCAACCCACCACACATCTGTATTTTTTGGATGTCCTCAGGCAAGTCACACTTACACTGCTGACTGGACTTTTGACTTGGTATTTTGGAGTTGTATTGTGTCTTGTTACGAGCTAGACAACCTGTGTCGTAGTTGCTGCCTAATGCCATTGAAAAATGCCCTAAGAGAGTGTGATCTAAATGACATTTTCATCATTTCATGTTTAACCAACCTCGTTGCTACTGCTTTCTTGGTTTTCTTTGGCTCCCATACAAAGTAAAATATGACAGATGAATCATAAAGCTCACCTTGTCCACGAAGTGTTTGAAAGATGAAAGGAAGCATATGTGTATGTTTGTGGATGACAGCAGAGTTGCAACTGCATGAGAGGGACTGGTATTTGCTGTGCTTGAAATGTTTCTTGGTTTGCTTTAAGGGTACATTGATTATGTGCATCAGCATTCTTTATAGTGCTTTAAATACATAAATATATTTTAATGAAGTTTAATATTTAGGCTTAGAAAACAAAGCCTGTCTATATTGAAAGAAAGTTCTGAGAATAAAATATGTGACGAGGTTAACAGGAAAAACTTCTTGAAGAAAGTCCAAGGAGTTAGTTTGACAGCTCAGCATGGATCTTTATTGGCTTGAGGAAAGAAGATGAGTGCTTACTAGACTTAGTGCAGACCTTGGATAAAGCAGAAGTGATTCTGATGAGAGTTCTGAGTCAACTTTGGTTGATGTTCTAGGAACCAGATCCTGAAAGGTGCTGAACATCTTTAATGCCAATGTACCTCTCCAGATTGTTTTGTATTCTTATTAATACAATTGGTATCTCATTGTATTTCTGTTTTACACAGCTGCCTGAAGATCGGGGTGAACTCGAAGATCAGCACCTCTCCTTCTTTTTATGGGTTTAGATCTAGGTTATGTGTGGCAATCCTGTAAACACTGGGGAACTGCAAGACTGAATGTTGTGGGACAGAGCCTTAGCTGGCATAGCTAGGTTCTCTCAAGCCAATTGATACTTATTATACCCGCTGCACTTGAGTGCAGTAACTCTTTTGTAATGGAATCACAGTATGCTGGTTTCCCATTTCAGTTAATAACTTCTGAAAGTAATGTAAGTGCTTTTCGCTGATTAGGCATACCTGACTGCTTGGAAAAAAATGTGTACACAATATATGGCAAATCAGCTTCCTTTTCTGTGCTGCATATTCAAGAGCACAATAAAATATTAGTTGGAAAACAAATGAGAAAACTGCGGTGTTGCTGGCTAACTCTGGAGAAGCCATCGTGTTGTGGTGGCGGCCGCTGCTGTCGTCGTGCTCATTCTGACCAACTAGCCTGGAGCAGTTGCCCTTTGTTGTGTCCCCACCCAAATCTGTTTGCAGTCTTAATTTCAGATCTGTTCTTTTCTCCCTCTGCAGGCCGTTTATTTTATGCAGGCAAATAAAGTGAGAGTCTCAGTCTTCCCTTTGTGCATTTGGTTCTTGAAGGAGATTGTTCATGAAAGGCGGGTATGTGAGAGGTTGTAAGAGGTTCCTGTTGAAATTATATGATAAAGTGTTGTGAGAGAGACCTTGAACAACCTAAACATATTGCACCAAGTGTTCTTTCAGCAGCTGCTCTAATGCACTATTTCTCAAACCCTGTAGGTGAAAAGTGAAGAGCTCTTTGCTGCATGGGTACCTCTGTCAGTGCTGTTACGATACTGTAATATTTACTGGGTCTGCTGAAGCCACCCCTTTTGGGGTCACAATTATATGAGGCTCTCGTCTCTTCGGGAAGGTAAAGAATGTATGTTTTAACTTCTAAAAGTTTCTAGACTTTGCATTTATGGAGAAAAACTTAAAAACCTGGTAGAGCCTAGGGGTCCACAAGTCCAAGGGTAAATAAAACCAACCCAATTTTTTTTTTTTAGCATTCTTAATACAAAGTGCCAGATAATAGATTAACAAGCCAGTTCGTGTCTCTGTTTAAGGGTTCCTTTTTGACTCTTTCTGAGGGGTGTCAGTCCTCTATCATCGTTGCACACTCCTAGAGCAAAAAGCACTCCCTTTTTTCCAAATTACTTTGTATAGGGGCTAACTGGACAGAATGTTGGATTAGACTTGGAAGGCCACGTTCCTGGTTCCTCTGCTGGCTCACCAGGACAAAACACCATATCTTTGTGCCTCATTTATTCATATGTAAAATTGGAATAGTCGTACAGTCTTTCCTAGGTATTGGACTTTGCTAACAAATTATCTCTGGGAAAGCTAAGTGTGGTTAAAATACTTCATAGTTGATGTTTACCCATTTATGATTGTAAAATGGGTTGTACCCATGAAATATACACTTAGCATTTTACCTTTTTAACCCCTAAATATAAACTTGGGTTTGCTTCAAAATGAGCACTGAAAGATCTGTTTCTTATTACTTTTTTTCTGTATGGGAGTTAATTATCATGACTACTGTAGAAACAAGTCTTTACCAGATGTGTTCTTCAGTGTTGTCTGAGGTCCTCCAGGGTTCCTTTATGCAGATACCGAGATACCCAGTTCTTCCTCAACACTGCAGGTACTATGACTAGTTCCAACTCACTTCAGTGTTTACAGGCAGGGACCAAAGTCATTAAATTTCAAAGAGCGTGAACTGCCTAGTAATGTGCAAGGGAGGCTCTGCTACAACCTCTGTGTTATCTCTGTCTCACTCTTCCACAACTGGAGGAAGTGATTGCTGCTTCATCCTATTTCTTTATAACACTTTTTGCTGCTGCCATCATTTTACATGGGGAGCTGAGGCATGGAGAGATGGAATCACGTAGGAAAGGTGGTGGGCTGTTCTGCGTATAGCAAGTGATTGCCCATGTTCAGCCTTATTGACTGAACTATCAGACTATCCCTTTAATGCACCCACTTTAATACACAAAAAAATTTATAGTAGGCATAAATGTAGAAACCCATAGCGTCTGTATCTGTTCTCCTGACAAAATTGTAAGTGAAGCAGCCTATCAATAGGCAAAAGTCTGTAGTAGTACATTTCTTTTAGTGTGCCTGTGTGCTCACGGCTATTCCTTAATAGCTGAGCAGTTTACTAGAAGACAGATGTAGCTGTAGTGAGGTTCCTGCACTGTTTTGTGGATTGCTTCTCTGACTTGTTCGTGTCTTTTTAAGGATCGGAGAGCCCCGCATTTGGTAACAGGGTGATTTGGGAACTCCCTCTGCTGGGTTTGTTGAGGTAGGAGTCTGACTGGGTGCGGGGGGGTTATTGCACACCTTTCTGACCGCAGCAGTTCTGCTTCTGATTCAGAATGGTGCAAGTGCGAGGGGAATCAGGCCTGGTCTGCGTTCAGCTGAAAATGTGTCATTCTGAACTGTAGCACACTTGGTAACAGCAAGCACCCGGAGTCTACCACTGATGGTGTTTGTGACAGCTGCTGTCAATATCAAAGGGGAGTAACTGTGGTCTACAGCCAAGCCCACCTCTCAGGACTCCACAGGGATAGGAGAAACAAAAGGGCACCTGTTTGTTGTTTTAAATTGTGAGGAATCTGTGACTTGGTTCCACAGATTGAAAGCATGGAAAAGATACTGGCAGTTATTAGTCACTTGGCTTCTTTATTTTATGAACCAGTTCTGACCAGCAAAGGCTGTATAAAATTACTCTGTAATTAGCTTTGTGGAATTGGAATAGAGTGAATTATCAAAAGGAAACAACTAAGTGGCTAAGACCTGAGCTGAGCAAACCCCTTATCCGCGTGTTGGAAACTAATTGTGATTGATGGCACAAATGCAGCCTGGACCTGAGCAAAGAGTTGGATAGCTACAGCCAAGTAACCTTATCCAAGAGGAAAGTAAGTGAGAGGCAGAGGACTCAGTTCAGTTCCCCTCTCCTCCTCCTCCTCCTAGAAAATCTGTATCTGGATTTAGTCCGTCTTTATCCAGCAATGTGTAAGGATATTGAACTTGGTGTGTTGGATACCAGTGGTAACAATGGTGTAGTTAGAACTGCTATAGGTTGGAAGTCAATGGGCTTAAGCACCTGCTTGATTGCTCTGCTGGAATGGGATATTACCTGTTGCTTTTAACAGTGGTGTCATAATATTTCAGCAGCAACCTGTAACTGCCTGGATTTAAGATTAATTTCTAATCATTGTAACTATTCAGCTTCATAACAGTAGAACCTAAAAAGAGTTTTGATGATTGTGGGGGAGGTTGGTAGGGGTGGGGGGAGAAGGAAGGAATGACCAGGGAGACCCTCCTATACAAAGAGCTTGTTCCCTCTTTGTGGTCATGTATGCTACAGAAGAGGAGGTTTAGGGGGATTTTTTTTAGGGGGCTATTTTCTGATGGTGTTTTAATGGGAAATCACCATATACTGCAGTTAAAAGCGGCACGTGCAGTTAGAAGGGTGTAGTTTTCCTCATCTGTCCCCTGCCCCCACACACATATCCGATATGGTTAGAAATGCTTATCAGTTTCTTGCAAACATCCTATTCATGCTGCTGTGATGAAGCCGCAGGTTTCTTTCCATCAGGTTTGTCTTGATTTTACCCGCCTGCGGCATCACTCTGTGTGTCTGTTCCTCAGGTGAGCTCTGCAGCATCTGCTGGCTTTGAAGAGAGCTCTGCACAGTGCGGATGTGAGGCAACACCTTTCTCAAAGCGAAAAACTGGCCCTTTTAATTGTCTGAGGACCTGTGTGCTGTATAAAAGCATTGTAAGCTCCTAGCCTGGACTTGGTCATAGGTAGTGACGACATCGAGCTGCTTGTTCGTGCCTCCTCTTCTTTGGAACGGAGAATTTAAGGAAGATGAACTTTTTGCTCCCTCTTGTGGTAGATGTAGAAATGTGAAAAAAGTTTGGGGAAAAACGGCCCGTAACACTGAGGGAAGCTGAGTGTCTATGTTTTCCTTAGCATCTTGCGACAGAATTAAATGAGAGTTTTGACATTACCTCAAATGGCTTGAAAGTAAAAGGTTTTCTGAGGTCCGAACGCATCCCTGAAGCAAATAGCTTTTTTAAAGCAAGGCTAAATGCTATACTGTATTGTAGCTTTCAGTCAGGGGACGCAGAATGGTGAAATACAGTTACATATATGCTCTGTTGATTGATTTTTACATATGCACATGAAAGAACAGCTATGAGCTATTTGCCTAATACTGGTTAAAGTTTTTATGCCACCTCCTGCAGATCTTCATGCCACTTGGTGTATTTTTTCCTTTATATGTTCTTGAGTCTTCTGCAGGTTTGTAATCCAATAACAGAGAATGCATTCATTTTGTGCCCTGTTAGCTTTCTTGACCTTAGAGTGTACAAAACATTTAGATAGAAGTTCGAAGATCCTTATCCCATAGGTGGAAATTATGTGCATTATTACTCTAGAGATGAGAAAAGGAATAGCAATAGAGAACAAGACCCCAGATTACTGCAGGTTACTATATGCTGTGTAAAGATGCTGTGTTTTCTTGGACTTCATAATACCATTTTTTATAATGCTTTTTTTGCTGGAAATGTTTATGTACTTACAGAAGAATTTACTTCTTTTTTTGTCTTTAGAATGGAGCAGTATGCAATGTTATCTGTGGGGCCAGGAGTCTGGTTTGAAGGGGACTTCACTGGCAGCGCATAGTAACGTTCATGTCTTTGCAATGGGCTGCAACGTTATTGCATGCATGCATACATGTGGGAGTGTCCAGAGCCTCCAGGACCCCAGATACTCTGCAGTAATGAACTGGTACAAAGCCTAATCTTGAAGATACTGAGAGGCAAGTGAGGAACGTCAGACAAGTGAGCAGTTATCATAGAATCATAGAATAGTTTGGGTTGGAAGGGACCTTTAAAGGTCATCTAGTCCAACCCCCCTGCCGTGGGCAGGGACATCTTCAACTAGATCAGGTTGCTCAGAGCCCTGTCCAACCTGACCTTGAATGTTTCCAGGGATGGGGCATCCACCACCTCTCTGGGCAACCTGGGCCAGTGCTTCACCACCCTCAGCATAAAAAAATTCTTCCTTATATGTACTCTAAATTTACCTCCCTTTAGTTTAAAGCCATTCCCCCTTGTCCTGTCGCAACAGGCCCTGCTAAAAAGTTTGCCCCCATCTTTTTTATAAGCCCTCTTTAAGTACTGATAGGCCGCACTAAGGTCTCCCCGAAGCCTTCTCTTCTCCAGGCTGAACAACCCCAACTCTCTCAGCCTGTCCTCACA
>NW_008794951.1:3695303-3700179 GCF_000699145.1 Aptenodytes forsteri
GACTTCTCAAATACGATGGATAGTGGCTTAGCAACTTCATCCACCAGTTCCTTCAGGACCCATGGATGGATCTCATCGGGTCCCATGGACTTGTGCACCTTCAGGTGCCTTAGATGGTCTCGAACCTGATGTTCTTATGCATGTTATGTTATGTTATGCTATGCAGTTATGTGGTGGTTACAGCTGAGGACTTGTGTTACCCAGTTGTAACAAAAGAGAGAGAGGTCTAGCTCATGTATACAGAACCCAACGCAATAGAATTGCTGCCTTTTTGGCCCAATGATAGTTTAAGTGTCAAGCAACGATGGTATTACCGCCTAATTTATTTACCTAATTAAAAAAAATCTGCATCCCTGTTTGGTAGGGGAAGACCCTCTTTGAATTGCCTTAATGTCAGCTGCCTCCTTTGCAGTGTTCAAATGTGTGGTCCAGGGTGTGAAAACTTGTTTCAAGCAGAACAGCTGCCTGTTGGGGAAGTATTTTGGCCAGATGGACCTGCTTGGCAGCAGTGGGCTGTTTTCCTTGAGCCTTCTGAGTTCCAAACTTCCTATGGAGTGTTTTGAGGGAGGCATCTTGTTTCGCCTGATGTTAGAACAGGGAAGCCACCTTTTGCCACTGCCTAAACAGTAGTATCCCAGGCTAACAACATCCTGCAGGTTATGTCATGACTTGCCCTCTCTGTTGGCCGTAATTATATCCATTTAATGTCTGCAACCTCCAATATCACCAATAGTCTTGTGGACAATATGAACCATTGGTGTTAGCTAGATGTATCATGATTTTTGAGAAAGTGGTGAAAGATTTCAACATTAATGAAACACTGATTTTGATGTGGTTCTCTTGGCAGTTCCAACCAAAATTGCTTTGCATTTCCCTTTGCTGTGGTTTAAAGAATTGGAGTTTGTTGCAGAATGAGTATGTAGATATCTGTAGTTTTACTGCTGGCATTAAAAAAAAAAAAAAATCCAAGGAAATCAATAGTTGCTTTAGTCCGAAGCCCAGCTTCTAATCCAGATAAAGTGCTCTAAGCGATGCAAGCATTGAGTGAGCCACCAGGAAATTTATCTTCAGGAATTACAAGCTCTTGTAAATGTGGAACATCCTGAACTGAAATATCTTCATGTTACGTGTCAGTCAAACACATTATCCAGGGTGAACTTAAGTGGGTAGGTGTCTCCTCATATTTTTCCAAGGTGTTGCTGTCATGTTGCTGGAAATCTGCAGGGATACAGAGATAAATAGTTCAGTGGTGTAAAGTTTTGCTTAATGATGGGACGTGTCTCAAAACATACATAAGATCTACTGGAGTATTGATTGCTCGAGTAGCCCCCTTAAGCCGTTTCACTGCATGAGCAATAGAGGATGGATGCTTACGCTGAGAAGTAGACTACATACAGAAGCGGTGTACGAAATATCTCACAGGGAATTGGAGCAACAAAACACAATGAAAAATGTTCTACTTAATTAAAAAAAAAAAAAGCCAATGAACCAGATTAAAGTTAAATCGTTATCTGTGAAAAACCTGTCTCATGGGTGCTGGAGGTGTGAGCTGCTGTTTGCCATTGTGGTGCAATTGTTCCAGCGACGGTCGGTGTTGGAATGTGCTAACTAGAAGTTGAAGCCTGTGGGACAAATCTGTTTCCTTCTCTTCATCCTTAAATGGCCTCTGTGCTGCTAGCTCCAGGCATTTATACCTCAGGAGAAAGGTGCCAAACGGTTACAAGACTGGCCCAGAAAACCCTGAGATTAGAAGAAATAACTGATAGCATGAATTCCTTCTTGTATGCTTTCTGGCTTGGAGCTGTTCCGGATACACGGATGTGCACTGCTCTCAGTAACTGCAAGGGGTATGTCTCTTTTTCCTTTTTAAAATGAAAACCTGAGATTCTGGTGGGATCATGTGAGTCTGGTAATTGGGTCTTTAAAACAGACCCATGAAATAGTGCGGCACTTGTGGTGAGTTATGGGAGTTATGGCTGACAGTGCTTTAAAAACGGCTCTGTCTTGACTCTTGCTGCCCATTTCCTTGTGAACCCTTATGTGTACCGCTCTCCTTCCTAGTACAGCCAATAACATGATTTTTGTCCCCCAAAAGCGGGCTCTGTGTGTGTGTGTGTACCCTGTAAAAGGGGAGGGTGTTGTAATTATAAAAAAATGAAGCAGAGATTTATTTTTACGTTAACCTGCAACATAAATAACTTTTATCCTGTTAGGCTGTTTCACAGTCCTCATTAATGGACTAAACTTGCTAGTTTGTCTCTTTATCATGTTGATAGACCTGTTAAATGGAACCCTGAGAGATCAGACAATTTAGTCCTGTGGCCAGTGGCAGCTTTTCACAGCAGTGATTTCTAGCTGGGTTGTACGTGCCAAATGTCCACGCAGCTTGTGCTTATCAGCATCCATTATACTTTTTGTTGACTCGAACAATTAATAACCTGTCAGATTAGGTAATTAGCCTGTCTCTAGTAGCCAGGGGAAATTGTTTTTCCCTAACTGATGGTATGGGTTGTGCAGTTGTGCAGATAAGCACTTGGTCAAATGGCAGTTCAGGCGATTTTTAACTGGCCTTGCTGATGAATGCAGAAGTAGGGCTGAGACATGAGGGGCAGATAACAACAGAGAGACAGGCACTATGGAAAATAACCTGCCCCTTTCAGGACTCTCTCCAAATAAGACACCGAACATGGTTCTGATTCTGCAAATCTGCTGCGTGTAGGAGCAGCCCTGTTAATGTCAATGCTGTGATAGTTTTATAAACATTGCTCCACTCTTCTGAATTAAAACTCATCCCAGACCTGGGGGAATTAAAGAGATCCTCTCTAGGAGGTGTCATTTTACCTCCGTGAGCAAAGCTGGCTACTGCTGGTACCCACTGCTGCTCTGAGATTCTCTTTGTGCAGTGGCCTTCTCTCTTTGGCACTAATGGAGTCTGTTGTGCCCAGGAAATGCTTCAGCGGTTAGTAGATGCAGGAAAGGTCTGTTTATTCCGTTGAAGTTGGGATCCCAATTCTTAGGTGAATGATATTTACCTATTTCTAGGAGCCATCAATCTTCAGTGTGAAAAGGCTGAGTGTTGTGGCAGCATCCATCAAACAGATGTGTCACTTCAGTTATGTGAAGACTTTTTGTCGAAATAGACAAGAAAATGAATTTTCCTGAAAAGCCATTTGGGTTCCCCATGATTAAGGGCTTAAGTTCTCAAAGCTTACTTTCTTTATTTGAGCCAACTGATAAGATGGGTGCAAGAGTTGCAGAGGCTACTTTATTCTGCAAGACTGGTAAGGTGAATTAATTCCTGCACAGAAAGGCATTTTAAGAGAGAATCCAACTATATCCCCCCATCAAAATCATAGCCACTCCTCTAAATTGGAATGATGTTTGGGAGGGAAGCAAGCCAGCACACAAATAGTGATTCCCCAAACCTGATTGTACTGATGCTGACAGATTCCCACAAAGGGCTGTGAGATGGTAGCAGCAACAGGTGCTCAGCTGCCCAGTCCTATCGACTCAGTGACATTGAGCAGATTAGTTGTGCTTTGGGTGCAAGGGAGGTCCAGGAGGTGGAGGGACGGAGTGGCAGAGAGCTGGAACAACCTCTGCACACGTGTTACAGTGAATGTCTTGAGAGAGATGACTTGCTTCTGGCTGAAACCCACCTGCGCATGCCCATCTTGCACCCCAGGTGAGTGGAGTGGAGTTGATCCGCTAGCCAGCCTGCCTCTGTCGAGCATTGTGTCTTGAGTCCAGATGCATTACAGAGATTTGTAGCTAGGGATCTGCCATCCTTTGGCAGCTGAGTGACCACTGAGATATATGTGGCATAAACCTAACCATCCCAAAGTCAAAATACTTCCTGACAGGCCAGCCCTGCCCAGGATATATAGTACAGGAGAAGGAAAGCTTCCTCCTCCAGTAAGAAGTCCCTGAAAATGGGGTGTGTCTCACCAGTGGGTTTTCCTAGTTCCCTGATGCCTCCTTGGGAGATGTACACAGGGCATGAGCCAGGCCAAGGGTAGGGCTGGTCCTTGCCTTGCAGATATAGTGTACAGACCCTAAAGGGAGCCAGGCATTTACTGCTACTTCTGTGCCCAGGGAATTACCTGCTTTTGCACGTTTATGCAGCCCCTGATGGGAAGACAAAGATCTCACTTTTAAATGTCACTGAAGAAATTTTGCTGAACCTCTGGCTGATAAAAATAGAAGATGTGTTTAAATTTTCTCCTTTTGATTTACTGTCTGAATTTCTTTGGCTGTGGGCTCCAATGCAGCATTAAGCATTTACTGTGGGTTCAAGGACTGGAGGCAGTTGATCTATGGACAACGATCTATTAGAAGCCAGCTTTATCCATCACTCTGAGATGGGTTAAGCCACTGCTTGGTTTATGGAAGTGGCTGGATTGAGCCTATTGAACTTTTCACTTAAAACAAGATGGAAATCCCCTTGCTTTGAAGTTCAGCAATTGGAGTTAGACTACAGCAGTTCTTATCTTTTATTTTAGGGATGCAGCTGAATTTTCAGTGTGGCTTTTCCTTAACATAGTTACAGGCTTTGAGCTAATCCAATTCAAACTCAGCCTGCATTCCAGCTTCCTTTGCCTTCCCTTCTGCCGCCTTGCCATGATGTCGTGGTTTAACCTCAGTCGGCAACTGAGCACCCCACAGCCGCTCGCTCACTCCCCCCGCCCCCCGTGGGATGGGGGAGAGAATTGGAAGAGTAGAAGAGAGAAAAACTCATGGGTTGAGATAAAAACAGTTTAATAATTGAAATAAAATAATAACAACAACAATAATAATAATGTAGTAATAATAATAATACACAAAGCAAGTGATGCACAGTACAATTGCTCACCACCTGCCGACCGATGCCCAGCCA
>NW_008794951.1:3700235-3727523 GCF_000699145.1 Aptenodytes forsteri
GTGCCCCCTCCCAGCTTCTTGTGCACCTCCAGCCTTCTCAGTCGGTAGAGCATGGGAAGCTGAAAAGTCCTTGGCTAGTGTAAGCATTACCTAGCAACAACTAAAACATCGGTGTGTTATTCAACATTATTCTCATGCTAAATCCCAAACACAGCACTGTACCAGCTACTAGGAAGGAAATTAACTCTATCCCTGCTGAAACCAGGACACATGATTAGGGCTGTGTGCTGTGGGTAGTGCCAGCGCCTCTCTATCTTCAGCTAAACAAGCACAACCAGTGTTGTAAAGCTCCTTTGTCCCCTGGGTCTGACAGCGCATTAGCCCTGTTCCATGGAGTGAACGGGACACCTTTCACCTCCAGATGAGAGCTCCATGTGGACTTAAGCAGGGTTTCTCCCTGCCCCAGGCTCCACAGCCCCTCTCCCTCTTGCTTGGGCAGCTGCCCACAATTGCCTGAAGCCCTTCATTCCTCTCGGCCCTTGTCCTGCTCTGCCCAGTCTTGTTACACTGTGATTCTCCTGGGCTTGATAGTAGTTGTCCTGGTCTGGAGAACTTCATCAGGTTTGTCTGGGGCAGGATTCCTGTCTCAGGGAAGCCCCAAGAAGTTTAGTAGAGACACAACAGATCTCTGATATATCAGTAACACTGCCTGCGGCTGTTTGAGACCAACACTGTTTCTGAGACAGTGAAAGTGCATAGAAAGGGGAATTGAACTTAGAGAATTCCATTGCATTTTTTGAAAATGTTGAATATGGGGATGTTTTTGTTCATCAGTAAAGGGAGAGATCAGCTGAATTCAGCTGACTGAATTTAACAGCCTGAATACAACAAACTTGGTGCAGGCTAAACCTTAAGGTGCACAAAGGCTTGGGAAGTCTTACTTCCAGGGTAATGGCCGCAGATCAGCTGTCTACAGTTGTCAAACAGCCACAGAAGTGCAGAGCCCTCTCCAAGTCTCCTGTAATGGGAGAAGGGAAAGGAATGGGAGAAATATTGTTAAATATTGTTGACCTGAACAGGTCCTTGATGAGTCGGGTCATTTGTTGGCCTGACAGAGAACAGGTTGCAATAAATCAGAGTCTACTTTTTTAATATCATGGGGCAATTGAAGTTCTTAATTTTTTTAACTTCCAGGCTGGGCAACTTTTCTTCCCATAACATGTAGTGCTCAGAGAAATTGTGAGAAGGAGGGAGATAAGGAGGCACTGTGGAGTGAGAGGGCAAGAGTCACGCTGGCTGGAGAGATGGAGTGGGATTCTCTGTAAAACATGCTCTGTGCTCACAAGTGATTGCTTTCTGTAGCTCGCTAATGCCGTGCCAGTATTAGTGAGCTGTGAGATCTTAAGTTAGTACCAGGGCTTTGATAGATAATGAAAGCTCGTTGCGGATTTCCCCGTGAATTAACCCAGCGCTGCTCTCAGCTTCATGGTGACAGCAGACAGGCGACGGAGACCTCAGAAAGCCCAAGCTCCCACCGTTGCTTTTGATAAGGCACGTTGCTAGCTCTGGGAAGCACAGCCTGTGCAACACCCGGCTCTGTTCTCCTGCCCCTGCAGCCACCAGTGCAGCCCCGGGTGTCACCCGCTGGCTGCGCCGCCGCTGCCACGTGCGACAGACGGGACCTCTGCGTGCCAACCCCTTTTCAGCTGTAGAGCCCATGTGCCTCCAGAGCTTTTGGTGCTCCGTATGTAGACTTGCATTTTGGCAGCATTAAAAAAATCATTGCTGCTGCTGCCCACCTGCTGTTTGTGATTGCAGGAGCTTTAGTCATCTCCAAAAACTTTGTTACTGTTTTCTGCAGCATCCCAGGAAAGCAGCTGAAATTAACTTGTTTCAGACATCAAAAGAAAAAACAAGAGTAAACGGACAGAGGGCAAGATGGGAACTTCTGTTTCCTTCCCTATCTAAACAACTTGTTACTCAGTCTGCATGAACACTATGTTGTATCTGGTTTCTACAGAAAGTCCAAGGAGGAAAAAGGCAAAAATAATTGGTCTAGTAGGATCCAGGTGTGAATCTTAATAAAACTTAACAGGACCATATGAATAGCTCTTATGGACGTGACACCTCAGACTGAGAGTGAACCCATTGGGCATCCAGCCAAACAGGCACAAAGGGTAGGAAATAACTTCTGAATCCCAGAAGCACCTGGCTGTAGATAGCACAAGAGGCTTTGCATGTGTATTAAATCCATTTTCAAAAATCTCTGTGCATTCCAGGACACTACTTATTTTCAAAGGTGACTGAGCAGTCAAGGTCTCAGCATCCTTTTGACTTGCTGCGGGAATCCAGGATGCTGAGGACGCGTGACCCTAGCAATTTGGGCCGATTGGTGTGAGGTAAGACTTCCAGCCAGCCCTTGCTCCTCTGTAGAGATGGCATCACTTGTAGCAGAGCAGGCAGTGGTTCAGTTCCTGAGCCCTCACAGCTCACAGCTCTGTTTTGTAACTTAAACCACCACTGATTCCAGCCTGTGAACATGCTACACTGGGAGCTGCGGTGGCCAAAGCCTCCAATTCACAATCTGTGCGGAACTGGCTGCAACAGCTGAAGAGATAACCTTTCTTGCTGGTTTATATCTGACCTCTTCAGCTGCCACAACTCAGCCTGAAAGTGCTTGTGAATCAGAGCCCTAAATTCATATCAGAAAGAAACCTGAGTTTTTAACTTGGTGCCTCCTCATTGATGGTTAGAACAAAATGGAAATCTGTTTTAGTCCTTGTTTGCTCCACTGAGCAACTGCTCCTGTCCCATGGAGAGCAGCTTCTCTGAAAGATTTCTGTAGCTGAACTTGCCAATAGAAGGTATTTCTCTCTTCCTGTAGGCAAAACAGCAAGGTATCCCTGGAGAACAAGATGGCAGAAGAATTGCTGTCCCTGACAGTGTTAAATTAACACAAATTAGTGAACGGTTTCTTTTTGTTTTGAACACTTGGGATGGATTTGGGGACCCCAGAGAAAGTTGGTTGCCCTCTGTTCTAGTTAGCAGGCTTGTTTTCCTTCTGTCATCAGAAATTTGGGCCCTTTAGCCTAAGGAACTCTGCTAAGAGAGTCCTTGGCTACGACCAAGGTACAGTACGATGCAATCCAATGCTCCATTGCAATTCTCTTCACTTGCAATTTGCCACTGTTGGCACTGAGTTGGCTGTCTGCAAGGCAGCTGCAAAAGGTAATCTGATGAGACACGCACTGCACGCTCTTGAAACAGCACTTCGTGCTGCGAACTGCCTTTTGTCTTGTCAGACATCAAATCTTGCAGTCTCCCTCAGGTGCATGGCAGATGCATTATCTACCCTTTCAGGTGAGGATTCTAGGCAGAGAGCTGGACTGATGTAGAGCCCAGAATTAGGAACTATGCCTTCCTTCCTCCTAGGGTTCAGACCTTTTGCCACTGCAGGCCCTGGGTTATGTCTACAGCGAGACTTTAGGTAGTGCCATGGTGTGCAAACACTTCTGTTTACTGAAAGTGAAGTAGATTTGGCAAGCAAGGAGGAGTGGAAAGGACAGGAATAATGAAGTCTGAGTAGTTTGGCACTCCAATTGTGTTTGGGCACGCAGCTCAGGGAAACTGATCTTGTACTAAGTGGGAAGTAGCTCTGTGGGACAGGATGCTGAACAATGCGGTTTTTCTTTGTGCAAGGCCTCACTTTGCCTATTTCATTGCCCTCCGTAGTTTGGCAGTGCTTTACAAACCAGTGCTTGTGTGCTGGTTCCCTTGGTGGACCGTCTAGTCCCCTGGCTAACTATCCATCATTTTGCTCTCCTACCAACGTGGCTGGGAGCTGCTGTTTCAAGTGGGTTCCTGTTTCGTCCTGGATAATGGAATTGCTAATAAGCTGTGGGATAATAATGGAAGATTGGTGAGGAGGATTATAAACGCTTTCCATCAGTGCCAATGCCTTAAGGGAATGAGGGAAATGTCCTCCAAATGCAGTGATGGCCAGAGAAGTGACTATGAGAAAAGAGCTTGTGCCCTACCTGCAGGAAACTGGCACCAGTTTATGGAGGATTGCACGCCATACGTTTCTCTGGCTTGCTAAAATGAGCCCGCACTGCATAGCTAACGCAGCTGTGGAAGAGACAGCTGGTTTGCATGCTGTCCCCTGCACCATCTGCCATGTGTCCAGGTTCTCCTCATCTCTGTGTCATCCTTATGACCCGTGGATGTGAGGCTAGACAAAAGTCAGACAAAACAGAGCTAGACTGTGATCCAGCAGCAATCCTGCAGCACGGGTTTCAGGTCAGAACCAGACACTTTACTAGAAAGGCGCAGAGAAGTGTTTAACATGTGGCCCAAGATGTTTCCATGAGGGGAAATCCCAGAGGGAAGATCAAGATACCAGTGAATTATCACTACATCATCTCGTCTGGGAATTGGGATTCTCTCTGCTCTTGGGTGAATTAAGATTCTCCTGGGATGGTCATAGTCTCAGAGACATTTGTAGAACTCACTAGAGCTATTTTGGCTGTTTTTTCCTGTGTCCATTTCCCGTGTGCATTGTCAGAAACTTCTCTCAGCCTGCTGCTCAGCCAGGTCTCTTGGAGAGCTTTGGAGGAAAAGCTTCAAAAATTCTAGGGGACCTGAGATTAAGGCTGAACCTAAAACCTAATTCCTGTGTGTTCAAGGCAAAGAAGATACGAAAGATGGTCATTTTTTACTGCCTCGGTTTACTTTTTCTACAGCTTGTGTCTTGATCCCATCGGAAGCAAGACAAGAGGATCAGTCATGGCATTTCCATGGCATGAGGTTCAACAAGGCCAAGTGCAGGGTCCTGCCCCTGGGTCGGGGCAACCCCCGGTATCAATACAGGCTGGGGGATGAAGGGATTGAGAGCAGCCTTGCCCAGAAGGACTTGGGGGTACTGGTGGATGAAGAGCAGGACAAGAGCCAGCAATGGGCGCTCGCAGCCCAGAAGGCCAATCGGATCCTGGGCTGCATCCAAAGCAGCGTGGCCAGCAGGTCGAGGGAGGGGATTCTGCCCCTCTACTCTGCTCTGGTGAGACCCCACCTGCAGTACTGCGTCCAGCTCTGGAGCCCTCAGCATAAGAAAGACACGGACCTGTTGGAGCAGATCCAGAAGAGGGCCACAAAAATGATCAGGGGGATGGAACGCCTCTCCTGTGAAGAAAGGCTGAGAGAGTTGGGGTTGTTCAGCCTGGAGAGGAGAAGGCTTCGGGGAGACCTTAGTGCGGCCTTTCAATACTTAAGGGGGGCTTATAAAAAAGATGGCGACAAGCTTTTTAGTAGGGCCTGTAGCGATAGGACAAGGGGGAATGGCTTTAAACTAAAGGGGGGTAGATTTAGACTAGATCTAAGGAAGAAATTTTTTATGCTGAGGGTGGTGAAGCACTGGCCCAGGTTGCCCAGGGAGGTGGTGGATGCCCCATCCCTGGAAACATTCAAGGTCAGGTTGGATGGGGCTCTGAGCAACCTGATCTAGTTGAAGATGTCCCTGCTCATTGCAGCGGGATTGGACTAGATGACCTTTAAAGGTCCCTTCCAACCCAAACCATTCTGTGATTCCTTCCATTGCCTCATCCACAAGACAGAGGTGGAGGGGACAACTAGGACCAGGATTTGTCACTGTGTGTTTTTAGGGGGTTAGTTTGCCACAAAGCAACTGTTAGCACAGTTGAAACGGCAACAGGGCTCAGAGAAGATGTCAGAGACAAGGATCATTGACAGACCAGTAGGTTACCCATGGACCCTGTTTCCTCTTGGCTTTTTACTGAGAATTTTGTGTTGTGGCAAAAAGCACCACACTCATGCATGCAGCTAGGAGTATCCCGCAGCATCCGATATCGAGTGCCAGAGTATAATGAAGCATTGATCAACTCTCCTCTCCAGCACAACATGCCCTTACATACTGCCATCCTGAAATTATTGGTCAGCCTGGGGTTCAGCTGATCTTGTGTTGAGAGATATTTTTGTGCACAAACATCAATTCAGAGAGTCTTCTTGCTCTTTGGGAACAACAGCCACCTCACTTCCCTGGACACTGATTTTTTGTACCATTGCAGCAGCCAGGGGCATGCAAAGCTTTGCTGATCTTGTAGGGTATCTGGATGTGTTGGACTCCAGGACGGCCCGGCATCTCTTTGGAGTAGAATTTTAATTTCTTATTTCCTAAAACCTTCTAAAACAACAACAACTTCAATGTTCCTGTATTATGCCCCAGCTGTCTCTTGTACTTTCTTCATCCCTGAATGATCGTTTTGTATTGAAATTATTTACATTGTAGATGACAGTGCAGTTGAAGTGTGGCTTCTTTGCTTCCTTGGCCTGCCCTAGAGTAATCTCTTTTTAGAGATTACTATACCTTCCTATACCTGCAAACTTCTGACACATATTGGAGTTGGCTTCACTTGCCTCTGGTGTAAGGACAGATCTGAAATGTAATATGTATATAAACATTTTTTGTTACTTATGACTTTGGGATTTTGGAACCTGTGGCTACTGAAGATACACTTTGTTTCCTTTTTCCTATCCCCCAAGCAATAGGTGCAGATTTTTCTGCATTGCACTAAAATGATTCCTCTTTTGTTTATTCCTGACCAGAACTTCAGTGTAATTAATAGAGACCATGCCCAGAAAACATTATTTGTGTTTGATATGTTGGGACAAGAATTTAGAAATTGTGTTGATACTCACAGAACATGCGATTCAACAAGAGTCCTCCAGTGAAGACAACAGGCTTTGGACTAAGCCAGAGTATGTAATTATTTACATGCTGACACGAGTACTTTGATCTAGGCTGTTTCCAGTCACTTGGAATTACAACAACGTCCTCGTCTCTTCCCAGTTTGCTACAGACGCTCCAGAACGTATCGTTCTAAGATGTCACAGATTCAGGTATGTTGGTTGCTGTGTGAAGCTTGTAGTGCAGTTCAGCTTCTGCAAAGCTAAAAGAACATCTATAAAATGTCAACAGGAAAAATTTATCCTTGTCTTGCATGACCTCTTGCTTAGTTATAGCATTTCACATGTAATTCTACGTGTACCTCTGTAACTTGGTTTTACACTTTTCATATCTCATCAGAGACTCACACACATGCTGTTTTAGAAGCATAGAATGAAACATCATGGGAAAGGACTTATCTCTTAGTTTAGAGAGAGATTTATTATCCTCGTCTATTTATATTAAATTAAATTGCATTATTACTCTCTCTTCTCTATTGATTACCTTCTCGAGTGTGTCTAAAGAGAGCAATTGCTATGATCTTCCAACTCACTGACATCTGAAAAGAGGGAATTCAAACAGCCTCATTTCAGGCTCTTTCGCTTCAATATATTTATGGAATTTTGTAGCTTATCCATTATTCCCGCCCCCCCTTGCCCTTAAGTTATCTATCTATATGTAACTATGCCTACTTGCATTGTGTATGATGATAATACTATGCAATGTGGTTTTCTTCACTGTAGGCAGAAAATGTGCAGCTGAAAAATGAATTTCTCAGACTTGTGCAAGAAGAACAGATAATTTCTGGATTATTACAAGTTCTAAGAGCTTCACTGCAAGTATGTTATCACTTCTTCAAGATTTCTCTGCCTATGCGGTTAAACAGATCTTGATAAGCCTTGTCGGTAATTCCACTTCTTAATGACTCTAAATAACATTACCCCTTGCAATCTCATTATCTGTGTACCATGGTATCCAAAAGTCTTTCTATGCTTATGGAAAGCAAAACAACAGTAGTGCCACGTGTATATGCAGGTCTCGTTTTATTGGTTTTTATCTCAAGCTTTGAACATTAATGTAGTTCTTAAAATCTGGAAAAGCATGACAAAGAATTTTGCATTCTGCTTTTCGGTGGGTTGGTGTGTCCCTCTTTATTAATCAAACTGAGTTTAGTTAATCCAGTTTTAGCTCTGGTAAATTGGTTATACTTAAGTAAATCCTCTAATATCATGTCCTTGCAGGTGCAATTTCCTGCATTGCAATCTCTTATCTGTGTACCATGGTATCCAAAAGTCTTTCTATGCTTATGGAAAGCAAAACAACAGTAGTGCCACGTGTATATGCAGGTCTCGTTTTATTGGTTTTTATCTCAAGCTTTGAACATTAATGTAGTTCTTAAAATCTGGAAAAGCATGACAAAGAATTTTGCATTCTGCTTTTCGGTGGGTTGGTGTGTCCCTCTTTATTAATCAAAATGAGTTTAGTTAATCCAGTTTTAGCTCTGGTAAATTGGTTATACTTAAGTAAATCCTCTAATATCATGTCCTTGCAGGTGCAATTTCCTGCAATGGGAGTATTGCTGTTGACTTGGTTGGAGGCTGGGGGATGGAGTGAGGCCCTTGGAGGCAGCCACTAATCTCTAGGCATCCATGTAACAGAGAGTAGTTATAGCACACCACACAGGATGCATGCACGGGTACCCTCAGTCACTAAGGGGAGCTATTTTGTAATGGAAGTGAGTTATGAAAAGGAAAAAAAATGGAGCTAACATTGATGCTGAGAGGAAAAACTGACTATGATCTAAATTTTATTTTTTCTGGAAATCTGTCTTACATTGAGGTCCCTTCGGTATCAGGAAGCCAGCAACCCCTTCACCCTGCAGCAAGGCAACAAGAGCTCGCTGGGGCTGCACCTAGCTTGACGAAGGCCAGGTCTCCCCGCTGTTAATTTCACATGACTTTGGAAAAGGCTTCTGACCTGTTTCCCTTGTGAACAGCGACATGAGTTCCTGCTGAATTTTTTACTTTGCACCTTGTCTAGACATTTATACCTGTGAACAGGGAATGTTGAGCTGCCACCAAGAAAAAAGGAGAATTCTTATTTGAAAGAATTTGATAGTCACTTTGTGCAGGCAGAAATGAAGACATGAAGGCTGTGGCAAAGGAGAGTCAGACCTAGAGATTTTCCTGAGCTTCAGGAAAATGATCAGACAGAACCCTTCCCCATCGCAGAGCACTGCTGGCATGTCATTGGTATGTTATCTGTATTCATCAACTAAAGGGTTTGCCCTAGGCAGCCAAGTAGCACAGGAGGGATATATAGGCCTCAACCCTTGCATCTCTGCTAGTTCCCCTCCTTGTCACCCTGAGAATTATATGACATGTCATTTTCTGTCAGCTTCTTTTCTCCTTTGGGAGCGCTGAGGCAAATAATTAATTTAGCTTGTTTTAGAAAATGTCATTTTGCTATCTCGATAAATTAGCCTGGCTGCTGTATCCCTCTGAGCCATTCAGGCTGCTTCACTCGTAGCACCCCACGTGCCTTCTGGACTTGAATTTTTTATTATTATTTGTCTGAACATCTTGCATTATCTTTTATTTATTTTACCCCTTTGCTTTTCTTCTCATTTGTTCACAGCTGATAACTTCAATCTTGCCAGTCATATCAGCGCCTGATGTTTTAGGGTCCATATGCCTCTAGAGCTCTTTATAGCTTTGTATCAGTCTGTATTGTCCTTTTATGCCCAAGGAAAGCTCACTTAGTGATTCATGTCCTTACCATTGAGCCCAAAACAGCCCTTGCATATAGTTGCACACCCACAGAACCTGCAAGCCACTTGTCTCTGCCCTGAGAGTCTTGTGCAGTTCTTGTTTCCATCCGATTTGGTTAGCTCTCAGTGGCTTGGAAAACTGTTTTCAGCTTAGCAATATGAAGAATTTGCATCTCACAAGATCATGATCTCCTGTTCAGAATGGCCCACCGACCCCTTAGCATTGCAAAAATGCAATGTCCAAGGCTTGACATTACTCAAAAGAAAAAAGAGCTAAGTTTTCACATGAAGATCCATGAAAACTTTGTACATTTGCTGCTCTCCTACAGCTTTGCTCAATGACTTGGAAGACAGTTTAGCAGGCGCTACCACTAAACCAGTAGCCTCCGCTGATGGAAGATGACACACAGGAGATAAGGAAGAGGAGAGAAAGGAGCAGGCTGAGAAAGAGGTAGGTACCAGATATGGAAGCCAGAGGGGAGTTTATCTATAGACAGCTTTTAATATCAGCACTGCTTTTGGTAACATCATTGAAAGGGCGGGAAGATGGATGGGATTAGGGGCTAGTGTCAGGGTGAGAGAATCACTAGGTGAAACAGAAGGCTTAGGTCCTGTGAATTTAAAGCATGAGGACTTTGGTAAATGTGTGACTATTATTTGCACTGGATCTCTTCCCTGTGCCTATGGAATCAGATCCAATGGCTTTAGTGATGCACTCAATTTGGATTGGATTTTGGCCCTGCTAGTCCTGTGGACGAGGTTAGAGAACAGTGGTAGTTTTTCTGCAGGGAGCCGTTCAGAATGCACACTTCATCCTGCAGAACCTTTGGAGGAAGGCAGGATAGCAGCCAAACTGTTGAGCTGGCAGAAACTTTGCCGAGTTTGGTTCTCTTTCCCCCACCCCCCTTATGAACTGAACATGTCTGATCTGGAGTCACTCAGAGACAATAAGCATGGAATCTTATGAAAAATGTCAGGACCCACATTTCAAAGTAGATCTGCATCTTACTAAACCTGTAAAAGACCAAAGTGTGAGTAAAAGATTGAGAAGACAGAGTGAAGGTAACTATATTGAGGGAGGTGATGGCAGGTGAGGGTTATGTGGGAGGAAGAGAATGAATTCACATTTAAGGATCTCTCTGACACTTCATGGCCTGATCTGTGGTGGGTCTAAGTTTAGAGAATTAGAGTTAAGATGTGAGGAGAGGGGAAGCAGGTAGAGGAAGCATAGCGCATAGAGAATGTGCTACCCTGGAGGATTTAACTCAGTAGTAGGGAGTTATGGTACAGCCAGCAGTTGACAGCTTAAAGCAAGCCAGCTAGAGGGATCTGAGTGAACTATCCCCAGAGCAGTAACTCATTAGTGTCACCAGAAAGACAGAACTATGTAAGCCTGTCTTTCAGGTGAAAGACATGTTATCTTCCAGCAATGAAGGGTTGGCTGATGAAGAATTCCTGTTTTAAAAGCTCTGCTACTGCCTAAAATTAGCTGCTCTCCAGACTCAGCAGTAATGGGCATCTTCTGAGGGCTTGACTATTTATACATGTAAGGCAGCCTCTGAGAGTAGGGCCAGCATCAGCCTGATTCTCCCGTTAGCCTGCAGTAAACAAGCGAGCTCCCCCTTGTCCCATTTATGCACAGAGAATTGCAGGCTCTGTTCTCTGGGGGAAGCAGGGACTGTTCTGTCCCTAGGCAGTGGAGATGCAGAAAGCTGTAAAGAACATAGCGGGCTGGATCTATGGCCAACCATCCTGACATAACAATAAGGTGCTTGGCTGGGAGGTACACACAAAAGAAGGTAGGGGATCACTCCCCTCTAGTATTGCTTCCTCAGCCATGGCTGCAGTAGTTTTGATTCCATGTCTTAGAGTAAAAGGACCAGCTGTTTTCTAGTTCTCCCTTTCTAAGCATTTCTCTCCCTAAGGAATCACGGTGAACCGCTTAGATGAGAGTACCTTTCCTCACAGCCTTACTTTTTTGTGGAGAACTGGGGTGTTTTACATTGTTCACTCAAGGTAAAATTCTAGCAAAAATTAAGGTGTTGCAGTTTTAATGTGAACTAGTGGTCTGGATACATCCTCAGCTCTGCCACAGTCTTTAACCTGACTGCCCTAGCCCATGGATTACAGACTGTATTAGCAGTCTTGAACACAGAACTTACCTGTGGTGTAACACAGTAGTTAAAGATTTTGACACAAGATGTGAAGAAGGCAGGCACCCGTCAGAGCTCTCTTTTGCCTTCCTCCGTTTTCCTCCGTTGTCTCCTGAGGCCCTCCAGCTGCTGGGCTGGTAGCAGTTATAGTGCTTGCACACTCAAGGGCAAGGTAAGATCCATCTGTCTGCTACATAAAGACGTGCTCTTACAGAAGACAATTCTGAGCTTCTTTCAGCAGTAAGCATAGAACATTTTCCAACTATTTTCTGACACAATGTTTGGGTGTATTTTGGGTGGGATATAAAATGGGCTGAAAATTAGATACAAAATTTAGTAGAAACTTCCTTTCTCATGTTGTATCTTTCATTAAAACTTGCAATTTTGAAGGGAAAAATAGTGAGAACAGTGGAAATTCTGTGTAGTCCACGTCACAAATCAAGTACAGACTGGTAAGAAAAAGCCAATACAGAAGATTCCTGCTCATCTGAAATCTGTGACTCTGCTTTAGTCAAATAGACTGAAATATCCAGCATATATCCAGTAAACTTTCCCTTCAAGTTTCTGGATCAGCAAATAAGGACTCGTTTGTGCAGAGTGAAATATAGTGCCTGACTATGACTGTGACCAGGCAAAAGACCTAAATTCATGAGCTTATTCCTGAACTGTTCCTCACTAGCTAAATCCAGTGTCGTATGCTCAGAATGTGTGTGAGTATCTCAGCTTTCAGCATGCCAAGAATTAGGCCAATATCTTCTTGTTCTTCTGTGTATAAGCACTTGGCATTGAATACATGGCAGTACTCTGAGCTATCCAATGTAATGGGATTTCCATAAATTTTTTTAATGCAGACTTCAGAAGTACAATGTTTAGCTAGTACATCAAATGGATCTGACTGTTTCCCAACGTTTAAGGGCCTGAGGCTGAGCAAACAGATCATTCTTAGATGCTATAGCATCACACGGGGACAAAGTAGCTCCAAGAGCAGCAACAGAAACACACAAGTGGTACCGAAATGAGGTGTGAAGGAACTGGAAAATAAAATAAAAACCCAGTGTGCAAATTCAGACCATTTGCCTCTGATCCTACATGAGAAGTGTTTATAGTAGGACTGTGTTTGATGCTTAGCGACGATGAGGCACAGTACGACAGGAGAATTAGGAGCCATGAGAAGACTGGATGCACAGCCATTTGTGCCTCTGTCAGGCTGGCCCCTCTAAGTTACTGCCGGTGCTGTCAGTATTCTCTCCAGCTTGCTTCATTCCACCTCTGCATGGAGATGGGGGTGTTTTGCCCCATGCAGATGGTAGCGTGCACAGGCCAAGTCTGTCAACAGGGGGAAAATGATACATTTGCTAATCAAACAAAATTGATTAAAATGTTTGAAGAGCTACCCAAACTTTCTGAATAGCCATTTGTTGTCATGGCAGCTTTTATTGACTGGCCTTATTGCAACATCGTGCCTAACTGGACAGTTGTAAAAAATATTCCATGGAGTTGGTGAGTTATGACTCTTTTTAGGTGAGTTATGACCCTTTTTGGGTGAGTTGAGGTTTTGAGGATGATTTTCGTTCTGTTTACAAACATTCCAGTGCAAGAACACACACACAGAAGTTTCTCTTCTGATTGCTCATTTTGGAATTACATGGCTTGCTTTGCGTTAATGAGGGCTTTCTAAACTCATATAAGCAGTCTTATTTATGGACAAGCTGTGCTCCATGGATTTTCATCTTTCCTCAATGAATACAAGCAATGAGTGGAATTGGACTAAATGACTTGCTACAGCATCTTTTTCTGCTTGTTAATAATGGTCCATCAATCATTGCTAAACAAAAGCTTATGAGATAGCTGGCTACCTTAACGTGAATGTGAAGTTTGCCAGCTCTTTGTTACCTGTGTTATGTACACCACAGCAATTTGTCGAGTTGTTCAACTGGAGAGAAGAATTTTATGGTAAGCATCAGGATAGAAATATTAGAGCTAGGGTGCGTAGGAGCAGGATACAGTTAAGTGTTATGCCAGTATACAAGTCATTAATTTGAGGTTACTTAACACAAAAACACTGAAATTAAACTTTATTTATATGAGAGGTTCTGTTTTGTTTTTTTGTTTGATTTTTTTTTTTTTTTAGGGAGAAGGGTGTTTTATTGAAAAGTCAGAATTTGTAAACAAACATTCAAGGTGCCTTTGGGGAGGCAAATAAAATCTGTTCTCTGTTTAAGCTATAAGGTGGGAGACTTTTTTGAATATAGAATTTTAATCATAAAGAACTGCTAAGTACGACATGAATAATATCTGCTGTGGCTTTTCCTGGACGTCTTCACTGACTGGGTAGTCTTGGTATAAAGAGGGAAGAAGTGGAAGCTATAATCTAGTTTCCCATGAACTGGAGACAATTCTTCAAATTACAGAACCTCTGGATTTTGGGGGTATTTTTGCCATGAGTCCCAAATTGTTGACCACCTCTGCCAGGCTGTATGTCTCTTGAAGAATAAACCCAGTCTAAAGTAAGCATTTACGTTTGGTTATTATTTATTTTTGATGCTCAATTTAAACAGCTAAAATTGTGATCTAAACATTAAATTAAAACCTCAGCATCAATTGGATCGTGTATATCTCTGATTGCTTTTATATTAAATGGTTTACATGAATGCTGTTATTTATCTTGAAAGCAGGTTGACATGCATATTAATGAGACCAGGTGTTAACTTCATGCTGTTTCTTTCCAACTAAGAAAATCTTTATATTAACTTAGTGTTTTTTACAAGTATTTCTTGTAATAATTATATGATGACGCTTTGTGCATCATAATGTTCCAGCATCACAACTCTCTCATTTTATTCTTTCCCTTCTTCTGAGTCTCTTGCTCAGTTGTAGATGAATCAAACAGGGAGCGATAGCAGATCTAGTTCAACATAAGCTGAATACAATGATATTGAGGAACCTACCAAAATGTCAATAAAACCAAATAAAGCACCGAGAGCTGAATCCCAGTGGAACCAGTGCTCTTTAGCCCAAAAGACAATTTTGATGTATTCCTGGCTCTCCTTGACGACCCCGCTTCATAGCTGTTCAGCCACTAACATGACTTTCCTTATTTTCCCTAGTGCCAGAATATGGTACCAGCTCACGTGGAGTTGAAAAACGTTGCATTCAGGTTTGTGAGCTTGCAGCATGGATAGCTTTTATTTGTGACCTTTTATTTTGAAGACAGATAACACTGTCAATGATTCAGGTTTGTTCTTGGACTTGCTGGTGCAGGCTAGGTAGTACATACAGCTAATCCTAGGAATGCAAAGACACTATCAGGTTGCGGAACTGCAATTCAACTGTAACTCTTGCAGTGCTGACTTCATCCTTTGCTTGCACATGAGGTCTTTTGGGGGCTTCTAAAGCTTCATTTCCCTCAGTTGGTAAGCAGAATTCACGTGTGTTGAATGAATTCTACAGAATTATGCTCTGTACAGCTCTGGCTTAGCATGGTGAGCTTTTAGTTATCAAAGGGAACAAAGAGTGAGCGTGTCTCACACCACTTACATCTTGCCTGAGAATTGCTGCTTGGAGATGGAGGGACATAAGAAACAGGAGGAATTCTTCAAAATCTGAGCCACACAAAGCAAAGCTAACTTCTGAGGAGCTTAGGAAGAAGGCTCGTATTTCATAAATAGACCTAGCCCCTGTAAGAGTTCAATCTCAATTGCTTTGGATTTTGGGTTCTGGTAGAACTGTGCGGTTTTACTCTGCTTGTGATACCTGATTATTCACACATATCACAGTACTTGCCACAAGAACATCATTTATCTGTGAGAGTTTGATCCTTCAAGATGCTGGGTTTCATGCCCTTAATCTGGTCAACAACTTTGGTTCTAGTTCTGCAGGGATTTAGGCATATGCTGAATGTGAGTATATTAAGTTCAAATTGAGTAAGAGCCAAAATGCTTCCCATCTTGCAAGTTTATTCCCAGGCCAATTAATGGCTCATAATGGGCATATTAATCCCCGCTTATGTAAAGTATTTGGATTGCCCCTCTAGAATAAATATCTTGGTACATTTACATCCAACAGAGGCTTAATTATAGGTTTTAAAGGATCAGTACAAGAGGTACGGAAATAAATTTATCTTTAAAAAGAAAAAAAAATTAATGGTATTACACTTATTCAGTTCAATTTATTGCGTATTGCCAAAGGACACCATATATATAGCAAGTGTATGTACTCAGGTTACAGAAATAAATTGATTTATTAGTGTTGCTAAACTGAAATGGATGTAAAACATGGAAGTGTTTTAACAGCAAGCCAAGATATAAGCAATGAGTTATGAATTATCTTTTTAAAAACATGTTTGTTTTTCCTTTTAATTTGAAATTATAAGCTCAGTGAGCACTTAGCTTTATTTCCAGTGTTAGTTACAGGTACTAATGGCTTCATTTACATTATGTTAAATCATTACATTAAACTCTCACTCAAGCAAATCTTTTCATGGGGAGTCACTAGGAGTTCTTCTTGTGTGAGGGGACAGGGCCAGAATTTACAACATATGGGAGTTGCCATTAAAATGTTAGCACCTCTTAATGGGTTGGGGTGTCAGCTGCTCCCTAGAAGACAGGGTTTTTTTACTATGGAACGGGGTGAGTCTACGTAAATGTTTTGACAGAGACGGCTGTGAAGGTGGTCAAAGAAAGAGCGGAGAGCAGAAGGGCTTTGTGGAAGTAGTCAATTTTTTTCAATGGCGGGGAGGAAGTGCTTGTCTATTTTTGTCAATGTTTTGAAAAATGTCACCAGCTCTCAAGGACTGTCAGCAGGTTTGTGAAGCTGGCACATTGAAGGGTGATAGAAAGAGAGCATTTGGCCTGTTCTTCTCACCTAGAAACCCTGCTCCTCTCGCCAACCCCCCGACAGCTGAGATTTCACTTCTACACAAGTCTGTGAGAAGGGAGGAACAGAACCAGACCTGGAAGGGGCCTGCTAAGGTCTGGCCGCAGGCCTGGGCACAACGTGCAGTTGCCTAGGGCAGGAAGCAAGCAGAGCAGACGGTGACCACTCTGCCTGCTCTGCTGCACAACGCTCCTGGAGGAGCGCTGGCCCTTTCAGCCCCACAGTAGCAAGGGGACCCTGACTTTCCAGAGCCTGTGGTTTGCATTAGAGCACGTGTGGCATTTTCATGTAGCATCAGGATGCAGGCGTTTCTCTTGAATAGAGATCCTCTGCAGGCACAGCAAGCAAAATTTGAGGCCTGACAGACTTAGTGACATGCAAGAGCAGAGTAATTAGTCAACTCATGTACTGCAGGCATGGGGATGTCTGAGCAGTGAATGTTCAGACATGCGGTCACCCTAGAGGGCAAGTTGAGGCTTCCCAAAAGGCTGGACTTCAGTCCATTCTGCACAGCTTAGCATGTGGCTCTGGTAGGAATGTGTGGACGTGTGGCAGCTGAGCTGGAGATCCTTCTGGAATTGAAATCCAGACATAAACTACAGCTATTCCTGCTGGAAAGCTGGAATGTGTGATGCCCTGGACAAAAGTGTGTTTAGCATGGAAAGAACGTGTTACTTATTCAACTGGCTGTTGTCTTTGATTTAAGCTGAAGCTCCATGTCAAGACTGGGATTTCCTCTGTGAGTCCAGGTTTTCAGGGAGGTCTGAAAGGAGGTTACTCCCTGTGTGTAGGGAGACCCCAGCAAAACCTGCAAGAACAGAATCCTTTTGCTCTAAAGTTATTAAGCTAATGAGACCCTGTAGGATGGCTCAAGGACCCAGGGGACAGAGCAGGAAGGAAGAAAGCAAGCTGATGTAAGCTGTAGCCAAGGCAAAAGGAGCATGGTAAGTTAGGTGAAAGTACAGTTGTGTTGCCTTGGCTGCTGCAAGCTTGAAAGATTAGCAGATCAATGTATCCCAGCTGGGGAGGATGAGGAACAAATAGACTTGTGAGTGGGCTTGTGAGGTTTGGAAGCCAACTGTATTAGGTATAAAAGCAAGAGTTTCTCTCTTGGATTTGTAAAGCTCTTACAGCTCTGATTGAGGACTAGATGAGAATTTGAACTTTTAGAAAGACTTGGGGAAAGAAAAAGGTTTTCTGTGAATGCAGTACTGCTACTAGGAGACAGATTTTTCACTGCTGGGGCAGGAAGTTCTCAAGGACATGGCTACAGAGCTGGTTGGGCCCATCACCCGTGAAATTATTTTCCCCAGCCCAGCTCTGGCAGAGGTTGGGATGTTGATGGGCCTTTTGCAGGCAAGCAAACAGGATCCTAAGCACTATCAGGCAGGGTATGTTCTCAGGCTCCATGGAGGTGAACTCTCACTGTCCTGGGCTTGTAATGTCTGAGAGAATAAAACCTTCACTACAGACATAAGTTATCTTTTTCTGGGGGAAGTTCTTGGCTGGGATTGCTCATCACTTGAGTACAAAAAGACCCCACCACTAACTTCCAGAGTGAAAACAGCTGTTCACCAGGTTGGTTTTTTTTTTTTTTTTTAGAGAGGTCTCCCAAATTTATGCCTGGCTCCTGTGTGCTCCTGAAGTGAAGTGCTGCTGATACCAATAGTAACCCATGCAGCTGGCCTCAGATTCGTGCTGGGGCTACTGTATGTTGCATACGGTTCTCAAAAAATCTGTTAAACTAAAGCACGGCATCTCTGCCTTATTCCTTAGAAGTCCATCTTGTCCCTTGTGAGGTGTTTCTTTGCTATAAATCCCAATGATTGAGATGTCTGTAGCTGACACTGGGTTTTGAAAGACAGCAGAGACAGATCAGGCCTTTCTCCAGAAATTATTCGTGGTTGAGGATGGGGAGAAGAAACAAATAGCGCATACTGAATGCGGGGGAAACAGTACACAGACCAAAGGATTCACTACCTGGTGCAAGAACACACACCCAACCTAAAATGCTTTTAGATGTACTGGCAAGTTAGTATTATCACTGATTTTTACTGTTGCCCAACTTTTCTCACTGTATAACTCTGCTTCTGATTGTCAGTAACTTTTCCATCCTTTCAACATTGGGTTGAAATTCCTTCACCTTCATTCCACCTTGTCAGTGCTTGATTCTTCTCGGGTGTTGTGAGTGTGTGTAGTTCTCTGGATATTGAGTTAATCACGTACTCCCTGTCACTCCACGGAAGTCATCAGAAATGAAGTTACCCTTTAATTATGGAGAGGGGTGTACCTTTTCAATGCTTCATCCACCCTTGCATTGCTGACATTGAACCTTAAGGCTGTTGGGAATGTCTTATTCAGAATGCCTTGGGGAAGCATTCTGGTTATTTTTATAAATACCCTTCATTTCTCCTACTTTTGAAAGGCTTCCTTTTACAAAATATCCCTTCTCTGTAAAAAACCACTAAGTGGCCGGCCAACAAAATTCGCTGCCGTCTGCAGTTTTTAAGAAGTGGCTGAAAGTGTGGTTAGTACATGAGTTCCCAGGGGAGCGTCACAGGGGGCGAGGCTGGTGTGGTAATTGCTGACCATGGGTAAGACTAAGGGTGATTGCTTGGAGGAATAGTAACAAGAGATTGTTGCTTACAGCCATCCAAATTTGCTCTCCTTTGCATCTTGGTAATGAGCAATTAGGACTTGTGGAACAGCTTTATTTGTTTGCCCTGGTTTGTTCAGTGTACCAAGCTTAGCCTTATCTCCTGCCTTGTTATGGGGTCTTGCAGTTTTCAGGTAGTTGCTGCTAGATTTTTGCTGCCTTGGAGGATTTGGAGGAGCCTGTTAAATCACAGTATGACTGCAGAAGAGCTGGAAGCAGCACAGTGAGGCAGTCATGAGATCTAGGACAAGGAGACTAACTTTATGGTATTAGTCCTCACTGGAGGGTATAGCTAAACTTCCAGCTGTGGCCAAGGTTGCTTTTGGGATGGCAAGGCCCTGCAAAACAGGCTTGTGGTCCTGATTTTGGATCAAGATGGAGATTCCTTTGTTTGTCCTGCAGCAGCTCCATGTATAGCGACAGCAGTGGGGCCATTTCAAAAGGTTGGGATTTATACACAGATATTTTGCTTTGAATCAAGTTAAATTTAACTAAAGGGAATTTTCAGGCTGCAAAGTTCTGATTAGAATTAGGCCCAGTTTTTCAAGCCTGGTGTTTCCTATAGCTATGGTTAAATGCCTTGGGTGGTTCTTGTATGCGATGTGAATGCTTGAACCTCTGAGCTATAAAGTCACCATACACCCTACCTCTAAGAGGTACATAAATATTTCATATTGCATATAATCAGGCAAATAATGCCTGATTTTTGTTTAAAAATAATGTTGCAGACTCGAGGAATAATTTCCAGTGTTGATTACAAAGTGGACCAATTTCAACAGAACTGAGTTGGTCCAGAGAGACCTCGGTGCTTAAAAAACTATCCTGATAAACAGATTTGAAACCCTCTTCTGAGCTGGGTAGAAAAAGGGTATGTCTCCAGATTTTTCTTTTCTCTCTAGATTTTTCTTTCCCTAGCTGAATTAGCAGATATGATGTCTTGCTGGTTTTGTGATAGTGTGCAGCTGGCAACTTCTACTCTTTGCTGTTATTTGAAATACTGCAAAGTGAAACAAAATCATTTGGGGTTGAAATGAGTAGTTCAAGCCAAAACAAATTGTTACCATTTATTGAATATATATACACATTTATATATATGTAAAAATATATAAAAAAACCCCTTTTTTTTAATAAATTGCTTTAGGTCTACCTAAAGTATCTTTTCTCTCCCCAGCTGACCCACTGATCTAAAAAGATCAGTTATTCACACTTATCTATTGGCGAGGGATGTTTGCCTTTGTCAGATCGTCGGGTTTGTAATGAAATTGTAGTATACTGTAATAGCTTCTCTTTGACAATTCCCCTTTAGGGCTCCTCTTTACCAGGTGTCTTAGAAACCTGACTTTTTAAATTTAAGGATCCTGTTTTATCAACCTCAACCTGGACTATAATTTCACCACATAGTTTTTCAGCAAAAGCTTGAATTTCAGAAAATATCTTAAGGCAGCTGCCTTGCTTCCCCTTTAGGCATGTTTGGTTTCTCCTCTGACTCAAAAGAGTGGGGGGAAATGTCATAATTTCTTTTTCTGTTCTTTTTTAGTAACCTTTTCATCAAACATGAGGAGCTGCATGTCTTTGTGCTTAAAATAGTGTTATCCTTAGGCAATGGTTAAGTAGAAAAATATGTTTCTGCCTTGCAAATCTTAGCACCTTGCTTTCAGATCCTTCACTTTTCTTGTATCTGTCTGTGTATCCTTTGTGACTGGGCATGTACTATAACAACATTATTTATGTAAAGTACAGGAAAGAGCTGTACATTAAGAGTTCAAAGGCAAATTGTAATTCAGTAGAGATCAGGCGTTTCTTTGATTGC
This sequence comes from Aptenodytes forsteri, assembly GCF_000699145.1. NCBI lineage: Eukaryota > Metazoa > Chordata > Aves > Sphenisciformes > Spheniscidae > Aptenodytes > Aptenodytes forsteri. The sequence continues at coordinate 3,721,179 of NW_008794951.1, forward strand.
AGCTGGTTTGAAAAATGAAAATGAAGTGCCAATATTCATCATTTCCTCCCCTCAATTATTTTGAAAAATAGGATAACATTTATGTTTTAGAGATTGAGTTTTTTGTTTTTAAATCTTAAAAATATACTTAAACAGACAGGGCTATTAGGAAACTTTTTTTCCAAATGTGTGGCTTCCAGTTAATTTGATATAAGGAGGACACAGTCCTGGGTGTATTGCTACCTCTGTGGGGAAAAACAGGTTAAGAGCTCTTGGGATATCAGAGGCCTCCCCAGGCCCCAAGTAATGGAGCAGTCTTTACTCAGATGCAGCCGGCTGGAGAGTCGGTCAGACTGGAATGACCTAATGGAAAAGCTATTTATTTTGCTTCTCCAGTCTGCCCTCTGGGGAGAAGGAGATTTTTCTTACACTGCTTGGGTCTGAGTAAGGACTCTGTAGGTTCAGACATCTCGGGAGACCCAGGGGTGGTGGGGCTGTGAGGATGAGGGGCGCTGTGGTGAGAACAAGGAGGATGGAGTAAGAGGACTGCTGGGCTGCCGGAGGAGAGCAGGACCCTGCATCTCCCCGGTGCTGAGCAGGGTGTGAGAGGGGAGGAGATGCAGGGGTCATAGTAATTTTTTTTTTATCCGAGCCAATGGGACATTGATGGGGCTGATTTCAGTGGGGGCCATTTAGGGTGATGTGGGTTGTTTCACATTCCAGGTGATGTTAATGGGGCCTGTGTACCTGACTGAGAGATGATGGGACACCCCAGCTTCTTTAGGTTTACCTACCTCCATTAGTGAATCAGCCCCCAGCATGGCAAGCCCAGAGAAGAAAGCAGGCATTTCTCCTCTGGGGCAGAGCCGGTACCCAGGAGATTTCCCTGGCTGTTGCTACAATAGTAGTAGATCCATCCAGTCTCCTGCACAATCTCTGTGCATGGTGGGAAGCCTCCACCGAGTGTGGCCAGAGGTTGCACATCTCTTGCCCTATTCCTCTGAATTTTGCCCCATGGCTAATGTTGAGGGGCAGTTTGTTCCTCCAAAACATGGGGTAAGACTTTCTTGTTAAGCAGGCACTGGGCAGGAACCCAAAGTAGCTGGCAATGCCTCAGTACCGTGCGTCTTACAATTTCAGCATCTTCTGATATAGCTCTAACACAGTACGGAGGAGGGTGACAACTGGGTACATTCTGCACCTGGATTGTCATTACTCCTTGCCCCAAAACTAAGGACTTTTGCTTATGAATATCAGAGCAGTACTGAAATAAGGAATCATTTAGCATTGAGAACCTCCTGCTGCCTCTGTTTCTCCATTCCTGCACCAAATGAAGAGTTGTCTAACTACTGTATGACGGTACCATAAAATACTGAACTGGGGAGGCAGTCCTAATGTTCCACCAGGTACTGTAGGCAGCACAGCAAAATGATTAATGAGACCTGGTCCGAGCTCTGTCAAAGCCAGATCTGCTGGGCTGCACAGTTTCTTCTTTTTTTTGAATATTCTGCTCAGCAGCATGTTACCATACAGACTCATCAGCAAATGAGTAGCAGATGGAGCAGTGACACATTTTATCTTGCAGCAGCAGGGACATTGTATGTGCTAGGAGAATTCAGAGAAGTTAGTTTCATGTGAAGTATGTGATGAAAGAAAAGCCGCTGATTGTTTTTCTTTCTCTGCAAAATTGCAGATGGACAAACAGAAAGGAAAGTGGTTGTCTCAAGCAAGGCAGTAGCAAAGAATGAAATGTTCAAGAAGTTAAAATTAAAACCCCTGCTATGGCAAAGACATACATCTCTGCCTCCTGTGCCCAACTGTTAGACCATGGCTTAGTTTTTGTTTCAGGTAGTATCCTTTCAATCAGGGCTTTACAAATTGGTAGGTAGAGCTACTGTTCTTTAAATGCCAGCTGCTGCCTGTCATCAGAGAGCAGTTAATCCATATCCTGGGCCTCATATAAATTGATTCCTCCACCCCTTATAATATATAGCAGATGAGACATTGTAAAGGAAAATCTGAAAATGAATCTGAGCTGAGACTGAGTTTCAGGATTGTTTGGTTCCTGGGCTCTGCCCGCATATGCCTTTTCCTCCCCTAAGCCCCATGCACCATAATGTTTAACTAGGATACTTAGGCTGGAAGTTGCTGATTGTGAAGTTCATGCCTGAGGCTGGATCCTGAAGCTAACTAGACTGTGAGAAAGAGTAAAGCAGACATTACAAAGCAAGGTCTGTGTTTGTCCAGACATCTAACTCGAAGATGCAGTCATTGTCCGAGGTGCATGTAGTGTTTATTCTGTGATAGTCCTTGCAGTAAGATTTTTTTTCTTCTATTAACAGACATGTAGGGGGATGCTTTCTGCCTGGTTTACGTGGGTAGTGCTTCCCTCTCATTTTCACCCTGATATTCATGTTGCATCCAGGGATTTGGCAAGTATTTTTTCCCAATGACTATATTGATCTATATGGAGAGAGCATATGCAGTTGGCAGCATGCTGTGTGCCTTGCTGTTTACCAGGTACAAGGCACATCCATAGATGTCAGATGTCAATTTGCCATGGCAGTGCTATGCAGTATTGGTGGATTTGGGCCAATGCACCCAAAAAAAGATCTCAGCCCTCCCAGAGTCTAACTACTCTTGAGATAGAGCTTGTTCATATGAAGAAAGAGATGGGACAAGGTACTGGTAGCAGCAGGGAATGGGTCTCAATAACCCAACTGTCCCTTTCAGTCCTTTATCCCAGTCCCTGCTGTGTCTTCTACAATAATTAATATCCTGTTTCAGTGCATGACATAAGACATAATTCAATAGTCTATTCTCCTCACTTGCCCTATCCTGTGACACCCTTGATGCACAAAGGGCTGTGACTTGTAACAATAGACATATTGGGAACCACGTGCTGGTCTGCGAGGTATGTCATGCTGTGCAGAGAGGGAGATGCTGGCAGCCAGAGTCAAGCCTGACACTTCCTGGATTTAAAGGTGTGACTGCACTGCATCACCAGAGTCTGTCTGAAGTCTGCAGTGTGAAACATGGTGACTACCAGGAGAGCACAGAAGGTAGCAGGAGTGGGACACGCATGTCAGCTCTAAAGCTTCCCAGTCAGTAAGGATGCCATGGTGGGAAAGTGCTTCCCCCTCTCCAGCCCAGAGTCACAAAAATTGGCCAAACCAAATTCCCAGTCCCAAATCCTTTGGGACAGAGGATCTTTAACCATCTACTGCTGATCTTTCTGCTGGTTGTGGTCTAGTAAGAAATAGTTGGAATTTTTTTAGTAGTTGAATGCTTTGTTAAAGCACCCAGCTCTGCACACAGACAGCAAAGTAGCCAATGTGCCTACCAGACACACGTGAAAGAACTTAGTGACCATGAAACCTAATAGTCCTGCTACAGCTAGGCAGAGTTTAAATAGATGTTTTGCAAAGAACCTCAGGCCAGCTCTTAGCAGCAAATAACAAAACTTTCCTGAAGAGGGTCTGATCTATATGCTAGTCATGGAGTTTTGAGTGCTTTTGGAATCAGATCAGTTGTTATATAAAAAGTTGGTGGAGAGGAAGAGACAGCCCTTTTTATCCATGTGAACAAAGTTTAGATGCACCCTGAGATGTACTTGTGGCTCCCAAGCCCAGATCCTCTACTAACTTGTATTCTGGGCAGAGCTGCTAAGATTTCACAGTTGTACTAGTGCAGATCACCCGGTTACTGCTTCCTTCTTCCAACTCCACTGGTGCCAGTGGCCCCTTCACAGTGTCTCTGTATTAGTAAATATAACCCTGCAAGGGAATATTCATGGGACATGGTTGTCTGCACTGGTATGAAGCATCACTCATGCATCTTCTTCCCAACACCGATGCAAATGCAGGATACATGGGGGTGTTGCACGTTATAAAGATTTCCTGAGAATCCACTCAGGTCCGCTGCCTATAAATAATGCGACTCTTCCGAGTGCATACCAACGAAATCTTCATGCTGCCCCATCATGTGTGCTTTCTTCTCCTTTCTTTTTTGAGGTGTGTGTAGATACGGATACAGATCTGCACTTGTACACCAGCAAGTGATCAATATGATGTTCAGATATGGGAAAATTGGAAGTGATCACCTGTCAGGGTCATTACTTTGAGGTGTATGAAGGACATGTTTAAGAGACCTCAGTCAAGAACATGCATTTTTGTGTATGTGTTCAGTCCCTTAAAGAACAAAAGAAGGAGCATTTATTCACACTTAGTGTGGGTTTTGTTTTCTGAATTTCAACTGAAGTGAATAATAGAGCCAATCTGACCTCCTTTTTGGTAACATGCAACAATGATGCTCTAATGACAAGCACATAAGTCCAGATATTTTCTGCTCTCCTCTCTCTTTTCTGAAGATCAAACACCGCCTAATGACAGCCATAATGAGTCTTCCATAGAGATTGAGCTGCAGGTTTCAGTATTTTGCCAGTTGAAAACAATCAGTCTTTTTCCTGCAGGAGAGAAATGGAGGCAGAGTGGAGAAAAAGGCATTCTGACAACAGTCAGCAATTCTGCAATGCCCAGATCATCTGCTGAAATACTGGCCTTGTCACACCTGGCTGGATTGGGCAGAGCTGTAACAAGAGGACTTGTTTTCCCTTTGAAATCTTTAGGGGTTTTTTATTTTGTGAAAGAGAGTAATGAGTCAGTTGTTAGCACATAGAGCTTTTACACCGGAGTAAGGAAGATATGGGGGCAAAAGCTTTAAATTGCCTGTCAATTACCTGGTATATTCTGAGAAGTCATTTCTGAGGCTTCATTCTGAGACACGCATTTGGAGTGGTCAGGGAAGGTCTCACTGTGCATTTCAATCACCAGCTAGTCTTTTCTGGGACATTGGCTTTCTGGCTGGATGATAGATGCAGACGGTCTCACGGAGCATGAGAGTGGGAGGAAAAGAGGGTGCTAGAGGCACACATTTTTGTTCGTATTTATTTGATACCTAGTGGCTGGAGACCTGACTGATATGAAGAGCTCCATCATGCTTTGTTGCTTACAAACTGGTACCTGTGCTCTTCACACCCTGCCTCTACACTCTTCCTCACTGAATGGTATTTTAGACTTCAGAGCTGGGGGAGCTGATCGGAGTCGTGGCAGGTCATCACCCTAACAGACAGGGCAGAATGAGGGATTTGTATGCGGAGATGGGGTCTCAAAGAGGAGAGAGCAAGTGCCCTGCTCTTCAGGGACAGTGGCAGCTTCTGAATGGTATGAAGAGAGATGTGTGCGCCTTCTGGGGAGGATGGGGAGGTTGAGGCTGGTATCCGTCACAAATGACGGGAGGGATGGGAGTGGGTGTTGTTGGTAAAAGATAAGGATAATTGGACTTCAAGCAGTGATGGCCTGAAATGCACACTTTACTAAAAAAGCAGCAGATCTAAAGCAGCATGAAGTCCCCCCTGTATGATGACCAGGGTGTGGGGGAAAGGAGCACAGGCTGCATAAGGCTGAGGCAGCCTGAAGTCAGTCTGTGAGCTGTCAGTGTGGCACTTAACTGCGACTGAAGACTCCAAGATGGTGCCTGGCGTTTTCATCAGTGCTTTGTAATGGACTTCATGCCTACTTTACAGGCAGATAATTAAAATATCAAACAGCAAGGTCCTTTGCCCAGTCACCAACATAGCCAAGATTACAGCCTTGACCTCCACAGTCCCAGCCCCATGCGCTTCCCCGTTGGCAGCACTGCTAATAGGTGGTCAGTTCAGTTTTAAGTACATGGGATCCTCTTGTGTTATCCAGCACGCAGAAGGTGAGGCTGCACACAACAAATCACAGTTGTCTGAGCAGATGGAGGGGCAGTCTCCTTGCTGCCACCAGGAAGTCTCCAGAGTTAACGCAGAGAGAGGCATTGTGCTCTCTCATCTCTTGTGAGTTACAGCCTGGAAAGCAAATCACTAGAAACCCTCCTCTGATCATTACGTCATATGTGCAATGCCTTAATTAGGCAAAACTCTCACCAAAAGACTTTCTTCCTTCCCTTTTTTAGTGTAGCCTGTCCCACCATCTGCTGGGGAAGGACAATTTGGTAAGTGGTTTACAAAAATATGAAGAGATACCTTTTTACTGTTTGTGACTAACTCTCCTCCTGTGCTGTGGTGTCTGAAATCCTCTGCAAAGCTGACTCCTAACATTGTCACTAATGTCTCTGGCATGGTTGGGAGGAATGAAGGATGAGCTTTAGCTGAACATTAATCTCAGATTAGTCTGGTTTAGTAAAAAAAAAAGGCAATTGCATAATTTCTGAAAACCGAAGGGAGACAGAAACCTATTCATTTAGATGTAAATCACTTTAAAGTGCTGCTGCGGGTTGAAATTTAGTTGATGTTAAATTTGTCAGCTTAAAAATGGTGGG
>NW_008794951.1:3727993-3761773 GCF_000699145.1 Aptenodytes forsteri
CGCGGGTGGGGGGGGGGGGCGCGGGGAGAGAGATTGCAGGACTGTTTTCAGAACTCTTTTATAATCCTATACATTTAGAACGAAGTGAAATCGTACCTTGTGGTAGTACTACAGATTTGTCTGAAGGAAGAGGAGGGAATATTTGCCTTCCAGTGCTTGCTTTGAACTTCTGAGCTTATTAGAGCCCTGAATCAATATTCAGTGCAATTTCCTTACCAGTTGAGTGAATTTGGATTTTTCATTCAAAGTGATTATTTCCCTCCCTCTAGCTGTCAGAGAGATTCTTAAATACCCTTTCGCTCCAGACTGATCAAAACATTAGTGAAGCTTTGTGAAGTTTGGACCTGCTACTCAGAACTAGATTCATTAATCATTTGGGTTTCTGACATATGCTAACTAAAAGCAGCTGTATGTTAAAACTTTCCTTTAGTGATCAACACATAAAAGTATTAGGAACTGGGAGGAATAACACAGAATATATTATGTGCTGTGAACGTGTAACTGAAACAGATAAATAGCTAGAAAATAAAATATAAAACTGCAGCTTGACATGATTCGTTATAACGTTTGAGGAGTATTTAACAGTTTAATTTTCTTAATGATTGTAAGTGTTTGTTCTGAATATTTCTAATAGATATTCACGGAGAATATGAAATTTAGCATTTTATATCCAAGGCTGGAATTAATTTGTACAAAATCCTCCAGTAAAAAATAGATTTCTTTAATACTCCAAGCACAGATGCTGCCAATTTCCACGGTTACCGAGAAAAATTGTATGTATTATGACACAAGTCTAATAGATCATAGAGTTAGTCACTTAAACCTGCAGGAAACACATTTATTAGGGCTTAATCTGTATTATTAAGCACTCATGGGGAATTCACTATTAAAGCATAAATCACTGTCACTGATGATCTCTAAAAAGCAATGCATGCTGACTGTGATCTCTTAATCTTCACTGCACAGAGAGCAGGCAAAACATAATTTCTAGATGTGCATGGGTTCAAAATGAAGTCTCTTGGGAGTAGTCTGCATGGTCAGTCCTTGCCTCAAGCGTCAGAAGTGCTCACTTTTGGGTGAGTTTCTCAGTTTGCAGAAAGGCTTGGCCATAAGGCAGCATGTGGGGCCAGGCTCACAGCCTATTCAGTGGGGAAAACGTGCTGTGGAGTCTGACTCGGGGCTGCAGTTAATCACATAGGGGGGTACTCTTACATGGCGGCCAACGTATCTCTTCCTAAACACTAACGTCCTCTACCCTGTGCTGCACGTGTGATACAACGCCTAGCCACGTAGGGGATGGGCACACCATAGCCCACCTAGAATGTGCCTCCGTCAACAGCCAAGTGCTGTTGCTCATTATCACTTGATCAATGTGACAGGGGACACTGGCAGTTGGATATGTGAAAGGCAGGCTTTTGGTCAGATACTCTGGGTTGGGGGAGAATGTGCAGTTGTGAACCTTACTAAATACTAAAACACACCTCCTTGGAGCCAGGGACTCATGGTTGGCCTCACAACACGTGCAACACGTTGGATCTGTTCATCAGCCCTACAGCTAGGGCACAGCAGAGCCTCCTGTGGACAGGAGTTTTTGTGTTTCAGACCTCATTCTGCATTATGAAGTCGTCATTTCAGTATCTGGAAGGCACCATTCCTGGAAGGCTGGGGCCCCATTTCCGTAAGATTTTTGGCTGTAGATAACCAGTAATTTTTAACCTAGGTGTTAATGAAGTAATGTATGTCTCAATAAATGTATTTGTTTGGAGGCATACTGAGGTCCGGTCCCTCTGGACTTCTGTGTGTTAAGGAAGAAGTGATTTAACTTTTGAGTATGAAGAGGGGTTTACAAGAGCAAGTAACTGGACAGCACTAGGCAGTAAGTGGCAGTGTGAGCTAAGGGCAAAATGCTTTGACCAGTGTGTCCTTTTGGGCAGCCTTGTTGGCAGGCGGTGGCTCCTATCTGACAGCTGTCAAGGACAGCCTAACAGGGGAAAGCCTTAAAATTCTGCTTGGCAACAAGCAGAAATCTTCAAGCGGGGCAACATGGTAAATATTTTGCTTGCTGGTCCATCCTGAAGGATGGAGATTGGCATGTATGTCATGGCATTCAAACAGCCCCCTGGATAATGTTTGAGTTCTGTCTGTTAGGCATTTTATGTAAGTCAGTCATTCTTCCGATGGCAGTTTGATTTCATTCTTGTTTGTTTTAATACACTGTGAATTCAATTCTCAATTGCACTAAAGTATTTCCCCCTTCTTTGACAGCATGTCAGAGGCTACAAAGTATGTTCATATTAAGTGCTCTTAGTATTGTCAGAATGACATGAAGTGTCTTAGTTTGAGTGAGGAGAAGGTCTTTTCATGGTGCAACTTGGAGTGCAGAAGTCCACAGAAGTAAAGTCTGCTGAAGTAAATGTTTCTTTTCAACAGTGTCTGGAAAATAAATATCTAGTGTGATCACCAGACTGTGGCTGTAATTCACATTTAATTCTCTCACAAGATCTGGGGAATTGGAGACAGAGACTGAAAAGACTATTAGGTTATCTGCAGTCTTTCATCTAGAATGTTTTCATTGACTAATAGAAGGATTAAAATCAGTCTGTTATTCCTCCTCTATACACACTTCCTACAGTCTTATTAAATCTTCTTTTAGATGGCTTTGAACAGGAAGGATAGAAATTATTATTTAAAAAAAAAGGCTGATTCAGAGTTAGAAAGTATAAAACTATGTAATGTTAAAAATAGATGCAGACCCCTGTGTCAGCCTACTTTCAGATCCAAAGCTATACTTCTACTCTTGCATCTTTCAGAAGAAACACTTGGTTTAGCCTGGTAGGGATGAAATATATTGACATCAGTGGCATGAGTATAACTGAGATGAATTTGATTCCGCTCCTCACGCCACTTCTTTCTTCAATCTATATTTCACTTGAGAAACTTGATTTGGTGTCAGACAGAGTTGCATGTGGTAAAGGATCCTGGCGCTTTATTGCTCCTGCCTAGATGATATTACTAATGTTTCAAGGGGTGCTGTAAAGCATGAAAGCAAGACATAAATCTCTAAAGGTAGCCTAGCTGCTGTAAAACTATAAAATAAATGGGAACCTTTTGCATTTTCTGCAATGATGTTAGAAAAGAACTTGACTGATTGACTGCTAATTCTGCTGATTGAAAATGGGGGACAGATTCATATTAGCCAGATGAAATCTGACAGGCAAGCTACTCCCTTGTTCTTACAGTTGTGCAATGTAGCAAGGGAAAAATAGAAGGAAGTAACACGTGCCTAGTTTTTTTGAGCTGACACTGGGCTATCAGTTAGAGCTGGCCAAAAGGCAGATTTTCCATGTTGTAAAACAACTTTTTTTTTTTTTAATTATATTTTGTGTCAGTTTGAATCAGACTGCTACCAAATATTTTGACACTTCCTGTGAACTGGATATCCCGGCAAAATATCATTTTGGAAATGCTGAAATATGTCATTGTAAATTTACTCCCTTGGCCCACACTGCTTTTGGGCAAAACGCATTTCTCTTTTTCAGTTTTTTAATTTATTTTGTGTCAGTTTGAATCAGACTGCTACCAAATATTTTGACACTTCCTGTGAACTGGATATCCCGGCAAAATATCATTTTGGAAATGCTGAAATATGTCATTGTAAATTTACTCCCTTGGCCCACACTGCTTTTGGGCAAAACGCATTTCTCTTTTTCAGTATCACCACTGCTGACAGCAGCCATGAAACGGGCAGGAGTAGTTGGGGGTCTGGTGATCTGGGGCTTGTTCTGTGCAACGTGCTCTGAGCTGTGGGCCCCGCAGGCTCCTAGGTGTCTGCCAGGCACGTGTCAAGGCAGTGCCACTGGTGGCTGAGGCTGCCCTGCTCCGTCTCCTCCCCTGCTACCCTTCCTCCCCTTGTTTACTCAGGTTGCTACTCTTGCAGGCTCTGGTCTTTGCTGTTTGTCATTCAGGACCCCTTTTTGCGGTAAGAAGTCCTGGTTTCCTGAATGAATCCTCTGCATACACACTCAGCGTCACCTTGGCTTGCCATGGTCCTTGGTTTCCATGGCCCTGACTTGCTCAAGTACGCTGAGCAAGTTCCTTGTACCTCTGCACTTAGTTGCAGCCTAGCTTTAATCACTGGATCTTCTCTTTGGGTTGTCCAAAGTCAGTCAAACCTGTTTTGAAAAATGTATTTTGACTTCATTGATAGAGAGTATTTGGATGAAATTGGTGTCTACGGGAAGTTTCTGTCTACCTCATTGTGTGCCGTTTCTAGGATTAGTATTAGTATTGCTTTCAAACCTACTCTACTTTTGGGAAACTTTCTTTCCTGTGGACCTTGTTCCTTGAAATCCCTTCTCATCTAAGCCTCAGGTTCATCTTCTATGCTTTGTATTATTTGCTTGGATGTTTCCACTGACATTTTAGACTCCTTTAAGAATTAAGGGTTGTGGTACACATAGTTCTGCTTTCATTAATGTAGGTGTTGCCCTGACCTTGCTAGATGACCTGTAAAGTCTGATTTCCATGACATTATCATCTCCACTGGTGCCCATCTGACATGTGCAGTCTGGCACATATTGCAGCTGGAGCTAAAGGGAAGGTCAGGAACCGTAGCCCTGCAGTTGAGACCGAAATGTCTGAACAGACAGGTGCTGCCCTTCCCCTGACTGGGTCAAGGCAGAGATATTAATTCCTTACTTTCCTGGACATGCTTGCACAGCTTATTTTATAAAACCCAAAACAATGAAAACACCCAGAAAACATCCTAAAGTGATGCTTGATTACTTTTGGCTCATGCAGTGTTAATTACATTGGTTGGGTGGTTTGGAATCTAAAAATTATGATCTTCAATCTTTAATGAGAGACATCCGTGCCAATGACAAAAAGCAGGGAAACTGTTCACAGGTTGGCAGATAATGGCAGGTTGACTTAAATTCTCATAAGTTACTGAAGGATTCCACTGCCAACCTCAAGTCACGCTCCCCATTCCCAACTGCCACCATGCACCATCAACTGCCTGGCCTGCAATGTATGCCAAAGGCACTAACTCATCACTAAAAAAAAATATATATAATTAAAAGGGAGTTATAAAATATTATTTTGCACGTTATTCTGTTTTCCTTTTTCATTTTGTTATTTATTAGACAATGTTGCCTGACACATTAGTAATAGTCACTGTTAATGCTTCTCATTGTGTCAGTCTCTTCCCAGGAGGAGACACTGTAATCTTGATAAGGTGTTTCAAAATTGCCAATGATTTAAGGCGTGAAATCAAAATATTTAATTTACTATAATATGACACCTCATATTCTGGAATTGATGACTTTGTGAGTACTGTAAATGATATGAAATGGGGAATTATTTTTTCCAAATAAAAAGGGGAATCTATAAATTTTTTTCCAATTTGGTAAAGTTGGTAGTTATGCCACAACTGAAATCGCATAAATTATCTTGATCAAAGTAGTGTTTTTCAACAAGAATAACCTTGCAATAGTTTCAGCACTGAGTATTTCTAGGAAGTTACATAGCTGCACAGAACAGTTTTGAGTCACTAGAAGACTGATTACTTCACCTCTGTTTCCTCTTTGAACCAATGCCAGAGGTTGGCAGCGTGCAAGGTGTAAGAGCTAGTCGGCTGGAGCTTCATATAGATAATCCTGCAATGTAGTTGGGAGGCTGGGGAAAAGAGTAGAAATGGCAGGATTTCTCTCTGCCCTTCCATGAAGGATGGACACTCGCCATAGGGCATGACAATTTGCTGTGTGGAGTTGTTGTAGCTCTTGCTAAGCAGGTGTTGCTCGATCTGTGCAGCGTTTGCAGCCATGTCCTTGGATGTGCTCCTTGCTCTCATTTGTATTTTCATTCATTGGAGATGCTGCTGCTGCGTTCACTTTTTGCTCAGGTAGTCCAGAAACTGAAGCCAATAACAGTGTGGCACTGCGTTAGTAAGCTCCCTGCCCTTCTAAACACTATAGTGGGCGTACTTTTGCTGGAGTCAGCCTTAAAAAAAAACCAATCCCCAAAACAACCAAGAAAACCAACAAACAACCCCCCCCCATCTCGTTTTCATTTGAAGATGTATGCGCTTTGTCTGTCTTGTGAGTGGGGGCTCTTGCGACGCTCAGTGTCTTTGGGCTTGTGCTGATCAGAGCACTGCTGCTTTGCATCCAGGTCCTGAGTTAACACAGGTATCTAACCTGGGTTACTACCTGCATAGGTAACAGTGCTGCTGGGTTGACGCAACACTAATGGCCCATGAGCTGTGTTACTTGTCTAGAGTTCTCTGGGTGGATTTAAGGTATTGACCTTGTTCTTGTGGCTCACCTGTCTGAGAAGTTGCTCCCCTTTGGGTGCTATGCTGTTTTAAAAGAGGATGGCCTGCTAGAAGGGGGTTTTTGATGAACGTCGCAATTCTTTGCTCTTAAGTTGGATTGAAAATGGCTCTAGCTTTAAAGTAAGTTTCAAAGCACATGTTTTCCATCAGGTCTTGCAGTTACTTTCTTTAGGTACAGTGGGAATATCCTGAAGAAAAATCCTTCCCTTATGTCTGCCTACCTTCTGGAAGAATTTTGTTGGCTCTTTCCATCAGCTTCCCAGGCCTGAGCCCCAGTCCCAACAGGGACATTGTGTAGGGGGGACACTTTGCATTCTGCAGAGTTAGAGCTACCTGCTATTTCCTCAGCTTTAGCAATAAAAACACATACAGTGCAGACGGAAGCATTTAATAGTGAGCCTGAATAGTAGCCAAGTTTAGTAACAGATATAACCACAGATGAACTTGTTAGAAGGTCCATTATTTTATACACCTGCATGCAGATATCACATGATTTGTGATAAGCTTTGGATTGGAAGCACTAGTCTGTGATTAATAAACCACAAAGAGAGTGCATACATGTTTTGTTGTTGTTGAAATTAAGGCATGAAATATACATCTTTTACAGCATTAGTGCTCTACAGTGAAATAAAACTACGGAATCAGAGGGACTCAGATTATAGCTATGTTTTTATAAGGAGTGAGCTGCTTCTATGGAACAGTGTGATGAGGACATTGTAATGAAGAAGGTATCCAAAATGGTAAAGAAAATGAACGCACAAGAAATTTATAGCACTGTGAAGTCATATGAAATAGAATGAGAGTATTAGGGTATAAAACTCAATGGAGGTTAACGTTTGGGCAAAGAGGAAATATTGTTCCTGAACTGATGTTGTCTTTCTCTCTCCTTCTTGGTTAATCTTATCAAACCTGTTGGCTAACACTGACTAAAGTGTATTCATAATTAATAAGTCTGTGGTCTGTTTTGTCTGTCGAGTTTGATGTTTGGTAAATTTCTGTAATCCATTAAAACTGGGACTTTGGTGTTTTGTAAGCCCTGAATCTGTCCCGCTCTGTGAGCTCTTCTATTCCCTTCCCACTACGCTGTGGCTAACTATGAAGGAAGCTGAACTACATTGGGGTTTAATCAGTGTTGCCAGTAGATTATAGCAAGTGATTAATCAACACAGGATCTGTCTGAGTTACATCAAAACTTATGAGATGTTTTCCACCTCTGTTTTTTTGGGATCACAGTTGCCAGTTAGCATGTCTGCTGGTTGGGATGTCAGTTCAGAGTGACTGGTCTCCATTTGGTTTCCCTGGGACTGCTATCCGCTTTGTAGACCTGGCTCATGCCAGTGAAGCAGTAGTCTGCTACACCAGAAAACAGCATGGCCTGCTGTTCTGCTGGATGTTGTGGCTCACCTTGGGAAGCAGAGGGGAGACAGGGCAGGGTACTTGCCTTGTCATGGCTGACACAGGCACTCTGCTCAATGGAAGCTTTTATTTCCTGGAGTTGTCAAACTGGGATGTTTTGTGAGCACAAAATCCTCTTTAAAAATCCCAAACAAACAAAAAAATACCCTTAGGACTGAGGCAGAGCCAAATTGCAGAAATAAATTACCCAGAGTTAGACAAGCATAAACATTTTTTTTTTAAATGACACAAATGTTAGAGAAGGGGAAAAAGTGCCTAGTTTTGAAGAAATGAGAATTATTCTTAAGGGTCTCTGATAATAGACTTAGGCTCAGCCAGGCATGATCCCAGGCAGCTTCACAGATACCATGTTTGCCCCCTGCCTCCAGGCTGCCTCTCTTGCTGTTCTGAATGTAGTTGGGGACTTCCCTCTTCTTCCTCCCCTACAATATTCAGTTTCTTGCTTTGTTTGGTAAGTAGGGGAGGGCTTCTTTTATAGCTCACCATAGTTGCTGTAAGCAGTCATTTGCTGACGGCTAGCTACAAACACCTTTCTCACCTTTGGGTTGGCTGAACCCTAACCAGCTGTGAGTAGTCCCTTCATGGAGAAGGTCATCCCAGGTTGGAGCAGGTTGACAATCACTGGCTTGATTCTGTTCTCTTCTGCTGACCTGCCCATCAGTCAGATGGTGTCCTTTCTGGCATGCATTGCCCCTTGTGCAATGAAGGGGTTATTTAATGCAAATGATATAGACAACATGTGTTGGATGTGGAAGGAGAATGTAAGCTCTGCTTTTTCATGCCGCTGTATTCCCAAGGGCACCACTATGATTTTTAACTTTTCTTCATAAGTTCCTTTTTTGTTTAGCTTACCCCACCTGCTACTGATTGCTGTAGTTCTATCTTTAACCACGTGCTCTCTGATTTTGCCCTGCAGGTTCATCTCCCTGGCAGGTTTGGCTGAAGATATTAAAAAATAGTACAAATTGCTATCATCACAGTCTGCTAGGACATATCTGAACCTTGGCTTAGGTCTGACCTCAAGGTAAGAACAGAAGGCTGCAGAGCTAAGGATTCTTAGGAGCTGATGGATCTAACTTCAGAGTGGCGCTTCCAATTAAGATAAGTATGATTGCTAAGAAAGGAGAACACTTAAGACTGCTAGACAAGGCTGCCATTAGGTGATAAGGTGCAAAGGCCAACCACAGCTATTGTGCTTGTGCTATCTAATGATTTGTACTCAAAATGGCACAGAGAAAAGGGGAAGCTAAATTTATTCATCCAAGACAAGACAATCCAGCTAATTGACAATGGCTGCCACCCTGAGCACTGCACCTTGGATGTGGCAGAAAATGAGGTAGGCTGAAGAACTTCAATTAGTGTGAAGTGGGAAGGTATGGGTGGAAAAGGGAGAGGGGGCAAGACCTGAAGACAAGGTGTGTCTTTCCAGCTAGAACAGTCAAGAGAGGAAAACAGGCGATTCCCGTGTGGGAGAGGTATGGGTCAGTGACACATGTGGCATTTTATATATGGAGGTGCAATTTCACACCATTTCATGCTAGATTTGACCGAAGCCTTTTTTCTTTTTTCTTAACACAATATTTTTAATTGGCCTACTTGGCTTTAATTAAACTGTAACACTTTTATGGCTATATATAGAGCACGAATGTGGATAGAAATGTTCCACTGAAAACAATACCTGTGCATGAGGTGGTTTGCTGTGTGTAGGGTTGGCCATGCCCTCAGGGCATATTGGGAATCTGGATCATATAGGGTCAAATATGGGCAAGTGTTGAAATGTTTGAGAAGCAGAGCAGTGATTTGGCCTGGCGGGTGATGCACTGGCCTGGAAGCAAGGAAACTCTACTCTGCTTTTCAGCAGTGCTGTGCTGGGACTCATGAATTCATTACTCTTTGCATCCTTTTCCCTCTCTCTGTTGGTTTTGTATGTTCACACAGCAAGTGAGTGTCTGTCCATTGGTGCACAAAAGAGCCTTGACCTTCACTGCTATCACTGTATGATCCCACTGGTATAAATAATGCATAGTTTTTAACAGCCCTACCTACAGCAGTCAGCAGAGACAGGCACTTTTTTAAAGCCCAAAGCATGCTAAGATACCTTCCCTTAGATGGGAAGCTTTCCAGAGCAAGAAGTTGATGTGCTACTGGAGTGTGTTGCCCTTAAGTAATAAGAGTGGATCCATATGAATAATTTCAGAACCATAATAGGACAGTTTAGCTCTGGATCCAAACCCAAGATATGCAGCTCAGTGTCAATTTCCATTTAGTGCTGCTTTGAACTGGACCCCAGGGTCATTATATGTGGTTCTGTCATCAAATCTCCATAAAAATGCCATGTATAGTATTAATTTTAGTAGCAAATCTATATCGTCATTGTTTAACCTCAGTGACTTTCCACAAAGAACTGTTGAAAGGGGGCTGCCAATTTGCTTCATGATTAAAATCAAGGCTAGTAAGAGTGTGAGTCTGTATATGCACACACACGTATGTATATACACATATGTATATTAATCCAAGGCAGGAACCTCATCGGTCAAGAAATTCAGAGAATAAAACCCATTGCACTTATGCATCTCAGCTGGCACAGTAGTCAATCTGGGAGATCAGCCCCTCTTGCCTAATACTTTCCAGGGGCATCTTTAATTATTTTTGCTGTAAACCCTTCGTAATCACAGGGAAAGGAAAGGAAAGCAATGGCAATTCCACTTTACCCTTTTGTTTTAACAAAGGGTCAAGGGCCATTTTCAGGTTGCCTGCAGCTTCAGTGGCCTCAGGAGTTTGTGCTGCAAACGCTAGGCCTGTTCTTTAGCAGCTGGAGATGTAAACATACTGCAATCGAGCATTTAATTTAACTCTGTGAGGCTGCATAACTTTCAGATTCTGAGGCAAATTGGCTGCTATTAAAGGGAAACACTGATGTTTAAATATACATTCATTTCAGCGAAAGGCTGGAGGAACTTTTTAATATTTATGGTGCAATAATTGATCTTTTACCACTGTCAAAAGCTGTTAAAGACTTATCAGCTTGCTATTTCAGCACCATATGCTCTATGCAAGTTCCTCACCATGTGTCTTTCCTGCACTTTAGGGGAAGAACATTTGTCAGAATATCAAAACAGAGAATCACTTCTTCAAATTATGGTGCCTGTGTAGATGTGTGGGACTTTACCATAAGCCCTCATTTGTATCCAGACCTCTTGAGTATAGAGAGATCTAGGGGATGTAGAGTTGGGTCTTTGTATAGTGAAGCGTGGTAGTAGTATTTTGTCAGGAAAAAAATGTATTTGAATTTGCTTTGATGTTGGCCACAATAACTTAATGCAGTGCTGTTGTGAAGGTACTGAACTGCAGCCTTGGAGTAAAGCAAATGTTCTTTGCGCTGGCACGTTCACCTCATTTAGCTTTTATTGTCACTGTTTAAGTCCTGATCTTGCATCTTGTTCCCACTCTTTCTGGAGTCTTACCTCCCTCTTGCCCACGTATGAAGTGTAGTGTGATGGTGGGAGATTCCTGGGGGCGCATGTGGCAGTAAGAAACAAGGTCTTCATAGACCACTGAATACACCTGAAATAAACCCTTTACTTCTTGCCTGAGTTGCTGCATGCAGATTGACACCCAGAGTCGAGGGATAAATGAATGTTATGAAATATTATGTGCCAGGTTAAGTCTTCAGCTGTTTGCTCTTCTGTAGAGCTCAGGCATTAGGGCTTAGCTTGGCCAGTTAGAGGTCTCCTCTGGTAAGGAGAATTCAAGTGGGGCCAAGTCACTGTAAGTAGTCCCTGTGGTATCTCAACTCCACAAGGCCAGTGGGGAGGGAGTTTGTACTCTGCAGGTCTCAGCCTGGGAATATATGGAGCATGTGGGTGTCTGAATTGCATTTTTGCTTTCTAGTGCAGTGCGGAAGAGTCTCAGAGAGCTTCCCTGTCACCTGAGCACGTTTCCATCACAATCCCTTTCTGCCAGCTTCACCCTCATTTTCTACATCAGAAATGCTTAATTAACATTAAAAGGATTGAGAAATGAGTGAAAAAGAAGCAATAGTAGGGTGAGAAGAAGAGTTAATTAAATTGGATTTCTACATATTTTATTGTATAGCGAATTTCTAGAGAAAGAGGGATGGAATGAGTTTCTGTAGTTCATTAAGATCCTGCTTAAAGGGTCAGCCATACAGTAACCAGCGAAGAGAGGAAGAAGCCAAGCCTTTGGTGAGTCTTATGTCTGGTCATAAGCTAATCATGGTCTTTCTAAAGACCCTAAAGTACTGAAGAATTGCAGGCCTCCTTCAGTGCTGGCCATGTGCCATACACCCACCTGAGAGTTTGGGCTGTGTCCATTTTTTGAAGGTATATAGTTTTGCAGTCCAAGCTTGCAAAGTCTGGAGCAGAAGACAAATGCATGCAGATCTCAGAGCACCCTCAGCTGCTGCCTCCACCAGGAGAGTCCTTGCAGGATTCAGGCCAAGACATAGTTGGCTGGGGCTCTTCATAGACTAAGGCCAGATGGACCTATTATGGATGGCTAACTGGATTCCTCCCTCAAGGAAAGCTGGGAGGTGTGAGGCACTCAGTTCCCATTGCTTTTTATCCATGTGATTTGGGCCCCTTCCTCTTTTAAGCTCCTGTGAAAAATCCCTGCCATAACATCTCAGAAGGAGGTTACTGTGGCAACCTTAACTCTTGCTTTCTTGGCTATGCAGCAGGTAATGTTGTGCTTTATTATGGGATAATTTTTGAAGATTGTGGAGGTTTTACAAATCTGCTTGTTCTCCTCAGGGAAGGAGAAAAGTTCTGATGGGTGGTAGTGTCTGCCCCGGCAGCTCCAACCAATTCAGAGCTCCTCTTTTAGGTAAAATTACAGCCCTCCTTCATTTTGCTGATCTTTCATCAGGTTTTCTTCCTCTCCCTAACCTCCCAGTACCCTATTCTCTCAGAGAGCATCTAAGACCTCCTGTAACTCAGCAGTGCCTTTGAAGACTAGGATGTTAAACTGTGATCTTTTTTCCCTGATGTTTTTCCTCTTAGCCTTCCTCTCCGTTTTCAGCCGTGTTCTCTGGATGCTGGTTTCCTCTTACGCACAGCTGGCTGTCAGAGTCAAGAGAGACTTTTGGAAGCAGCCTGGAAGTAGAAGTTACTTAGTGTAAGCTTCCTGACAACAGTGTGCTGACTGGTTTTTCAAAGTCTTGTTTTGCTGTGAGGACTGTTTTGAACTAAATTAAATTATCTGATTGTGAAACAATCTAGCATGATCCTTGATGGATAGCCCAAGGCTGGGAGTGATGAGGGAGGTGTAACACCCTCCAAAACTGCTACATGTGTGTGTTTTTATATTCACCTGTAATTGGATGAGGTTTGTTTATATGCAGTAAAACAAGATGAGGCAAAAGCTCTGAGAAAAGGAGCAAACAGAAAGGTCCCAATGCACCAGTGTTTGTGGACTGCTTTCTGACGAGACTGGCAAGGCCAAAAAAAGTAGAGAAATTTGGGAAAAGTTACCATGGCAGCTTTACTTCATGTTAGTTGAGGTAACACCTGACATGAAGACTGATAGGCTTAAAACTGCAGCATCTGTGTGCCTGGCATAGTGATGTGGTGCTGTAAGCAGAGGGCTGGGAGCCAGGACACCTGGGTTCTGTATCCAGCTTCTCTACTGCAACCCTAAGGACATTACTCACCCTTATGCTGTTATTTCTCCTCGTGGCTCTTGTCTGCTTCATCTGCCGAGACTGCTGACTTTCCTTTGCAGATGCTGTCCCCTGTATTTGAACAGCACCTGACACAATGGGGCTTTGCTTCTTATCAAAAGATTTCTTAGGTTCAGTAATGATATCTGATGCTGAAGAAATGCCACCCTTGAGTCACTTTGATTTGGGGATGAGTCAAGCTCTGTAATATTCCAAAGGGTCACAGCAAAGCAGTCGGTCCCACCCCTGCTTCCAGTGGAAGGAGTTTGGGAATGCAGGATGTAGTCAGGCACCACGTTCTCGATCTGATGGCCTGCTCTGGACAAATGCATAGGTGTTAAGATCTTTTACAGGCACTTGATGGGGAAGATTATTCAAGGCCACGGCATGATTCTGGCAGAGAGCTAAGTAAGTCCATCTCTGAGCAGCCAGTGAACCTGTGGTGCTTGGCTGGAAGATGGCAGGTTCAGGTCTGAGTCCCTACCACGGTGGACTTCAGGTTGGGTGTCCAACACTTCAAACAAGCATCTTGGATGCTGATCTGTTTTCTGTTTTTCATAGCAAAAGGCAGAAACACGGAATGACTGCTGGATGGGAACATGGTATGCACAGTGGAAATGTTTCTCGCTTGTGGCTCACAGCTGTGATTCTTTCCCACCAGTCCTTAGAGGAATGTTTCTCTTTTCTCTTTCAGAGAACAGAGATTGAAGACAAAAAGGACTTGGGAAAACAGATAAGTGATCAGTATAAATAGTCCAGTGATGCTTTTATCACATGGTATAATCTCAGACTTAGTTGTGTATAATGTGACTTGAGATCCTAAAGACAAAGCCAGTGCTCCCTTGATCTTGCATTCCTTATGCAGCTCCAATACCTTTTAACATCACAGGGAGATCTGGAAATCTGTCAAAAATGCAGGATTGAGCCTTACAGACTGCAAGTCCTTTCTGCTAATAATGTAAAATGTCAGGCAGCTGCATGTTTATGTAGGTAATGTATCAATGTACGTTTCAATAACATAGTAAAATATCTCAGCAGTGTGTAGCGAGGGGGGACTTCAGCTCTTTGTCCCATTTGACTAGCTTTGTTTCCTCATGAGGCTGCAAATTTTTTACTTTATTTGAGGATTTCTTTTCCCCGGAAATGGAGAAAGTGTTGACAAATCTGTGAAAGCGCGTTGAAATTAAGAGGTGCTACACAACAGTCGGAGATCACAAACTTAATTCATTACTAATTAGGTTGCATTTCAGTAGAACTTAATTGTTTCAATGCCTCATTCATTAGGCAGAACAGGAAAAGGTTTCTCCACTGAAGGCCCCATTGCAGGCACTGCAGACATGCCCTTGGGAGGCATTAAGTAAACTCAGCTCCCATGGAAATCACCAAGATACTTTACATCCCACACGGTCATTGATATTTGGAATTGCGACTGAAAGCAATGACAGCTAATTCAAGAACACAACACCACAAAGCAAGGCAGAAGCCATGCACATTCGGCTCATGCATTGCTAGGGAAAGAAAAAGGTTCATGATACTGTCTTAAATAAATCCTTGTCCTAGATTATAAGCTTGAGAGCATGAATCATCTTTAACCTGTGTTTTCTGTATTCTTTACCAGGTGCCAAGATGTGTATAGTGAACAAATTTTCGTGTAGGATTGACTGACTTCTTAGCTGAATTACATTAGGCAATAGAGATCTGCATAGGACAGGAATAAGAATAGGAGTTTTTTTGCCCCCAAAATATATTATCTTCTCTTATTAAGTAAAGTTTGTGGTGCTTTCCTTTTTTCTCTTTGGGCCTTAGTGTGACTCTGTCTCCTATATACATTTGCTCTTGCCAAACTTGTAGGAACTTAATATCTTTTTGAATGTCTCACTTTTTGCTGAATTTAAAGTAAACTGGTCAACAAGTTCAGTAATTCCTGGGTGTGGGCGGACAGAGGGCACAAACAGTGCCTGCCTCTTCTTAGGAGATGAAAATTTTGTATTTTGTTTCCTGCTCTCAATTAATAGTATTGCTCATAAAAGAAAATCTGCTTTCATAGAAGTTTTGTTTTAGAATTTAGAACACGGTAGCAAGTGTGACTCCCCAAGGCAATTGTTTCCTTCTTACAACTTCTTAAATAGATGTTCCTAGGATGGTACTAAAATGAAGTAGAGAATTCACTTTAGACAAGGTGTTAGATGATGTGCATAACATAATTACTATGGAAATTGCTATAACCAGTACAGCTAAGTATAAAGTTTGTTTCTTGCCTTTGGTAATTTAGGATTCTTTTTTTTTCGCTAGATTTTATGATCCTGAATTAGAAGAATTAGATTCAGTTGCAAAAAAGAATCAAAAAAGAAAATAACTGTGTGCAGTTCTTTTTAAAAAAGGCAATAGAAAAATGACACCACAGTGTTCCACCTTTTTTTTTCCTCATTGAGCTCTGTTATATTTGCTCAGTCTTGTAATATTTTTCAAAACTGCAGATCCTGCAAACTCAGCCTGAGGTTTCAAAAAATGAAGGTTCTGTGCTCCTGTGCCCAGAGCATCATACATAATCAGGAAAAACTAGTGGAAGTGGAAAGAAGTGGAATTTTGGCTCTATCTCACGCTTCTAGCACTGAAAACGTCTTCTGTTTTATATTTTTCCTCAGAGCTATACTTTTTCTTCTGGATCAAATTCTAGCAATTTGTTTATTTGGAAAATATGACCAAGGTTTGGCGCTAGAAACACACTGAGTCCTGGCTACGGTTGTGGAATGAATCTCAAGAATGACAGGAAGCAAGCTTTTTCCTCGCTCTTTTTTTCCAGAGTACTCTAGTACATCTGGTTTCATCCAAAGTCTCTGAAGCCCATGGGAATGTCACTGATGTGGGGGGGTGTGAAACCGGCACTTGAATTGTATCAGTAACTCTGTACAATGAACAGATTTGGGGTTTGCATCCAGTATTAAATTTCTACGAATTGACAAATCCAGTGTATTAATTTCCATCCATTCAATACATAGCCAAAGGCTTTCTTGGAACTGATGGTGAATTTATTAAGACTGGTAGCTGGCCTTAGTTTTTGCATCTGTATTCTCATTCCTAAAAATATTGTCTTTGTCAATTGCAGGAGGGGTTGACTTTGAGATTTGGGAACTGATAAAATCTGTTGTACAGGAGATAACGATAGTCCTTTGGGGAGAATTTGAACTAAAAGCTATCTTGTTTCTGTTGGAGGGCAGCAATCAGATCTGTGGTATTTATTTTTGCTCACTGCATCTTTCAGATATCCTAGTAAAACCCTTCTCTGTTTAGACATCTGGCTTTGTCTCATTAACATGATGAGCCTTGATGCTCCATTCATCCATTTCTCCCATAAACAGCTCTGTGTCTCATTTTCCTCCTGCCTCCTTTTCATAGGATGCATGCTAATCTACAAATTTCTACTCCTTCCTAGCTTAAATCTCACCTGAAAATTCATTTAAGACTGCCCACGGTAAGTAAAGTAATAACAATCTTTGTGTTAGCTCCTCACCTGGCGGATTTAATCATGGGCGTAAATTTTGTGGAGCCTTGAGTCAGGTTTGACTCTGGAAAGGTAAAACTGCTGTGCTGAGATGCTCTCTCTTACAGGTAGGCAACAACAAGGGCTGGCATAAAAGAACTGTTAATTTCCTAGGGATTTTAGATCACTTATGTCTTTGGTCTGAAGGATTTGAAATCTACGGCAATTAGAATAAATTCCTTTATTTCCCAAAATTAATGCTGAATTTTCCCATGTACCATTCCATAAGGGCAAGATTTTACTGTGAAGATTGCAGGAATCTCTCTCTCTCACACACACACACACACGTTGAGGTAGGTCTCTTTCTCTTATAAAACTTGATAAAAAGGACCATTATTATCCTTGCAGTCTTCATTGCATTCTGCACTTTCTTAGTTGGCTCAACTTCCACTTCTGTAATCCTTTAAAATTCTTCAAGGACAGACTGGGGAAGAATGGATAAGCATCTATTATTGTTGTGGTACTTTATTGTTCTGCATGAAAGGAAGCCTTGCTACCTTCAAGACGTATTCCCTTTCCTTTCCAGGGCAGTGGCTCAAAATATTTTAAGAGGGACATTTTTCTGTTTAACTATATCTGTGCTGTGTCGGTAGCATGCAGTGCAGCGAGATTCCTCATAAAGGTTTGTTGCATACCACATTTGGGACAGGATGTCAGCTCTGCACCAGTCCACAATAGCATCTGTAAAAATACCTGCCACTAAAGTGGCAATAATCATAGAATCATAGAATCATTGAGGTTGGAAAAGACCTCTAAGATCATCGAGTCCAACCATCAGCCCAACACCACCATGCCCACTAAACCATGTCCCTAAGTACCTCATCTACACGTCTTTTAAATACTTCCAGAGATGGGGACTCAACCACTTCCCTGGGCAGCCTGTTCCAATGTTTAACCACTCTTTCAGTAAAGAAATTTTTCCTCCCGTCCAATCTAAACCTCCCCTGGCACAACTTGAGGCCGTTTCCTCTCGTCCTATCGCTTGTTACTTGGGAGAAGAGACCAACCCCCCCCTCACTACAACCTCCTTTCAGGTAGTTGTAGAGAGCGATGAGGTCTCCCCTGAGCCTCCTTTTCTCCAGGCTAAACAACCCCAGTTCCCTCAGCCGCTCCTCATCAGACTTGTTCTCCAGACCCTTCACCAGCTTCGTTGCTTTTCTCTGGACACACTCCAGCACCTCAACGTCCTTCTTGTAGTGAGGGGCCCAAAACTGAACACAGTATTTGAGGTGCGGCCTCACCAGTGCCGAGTACAGGGGCACGATCACTTCCCTCCTCCTGCTGGCCACACTCTTTCTGATACAGGCCAGGATGCCATTGGCCTTCTTGGCCACCTGGGCACACTGCTGGCTCATGTTCAGCCGGCTGTCGACCAGCACCCCCAGGTCCTTTTCCGCCAGGCAGCTTTCCAGCCACTCTTCCCCAAGCCTGTAGCGCTGCATGGGGTTGTTGTGGCCAAAGTGCAGGACCCGGCACTTGGCCTTGTTGAATCTCATACAATTGGTCTGGGCCCATCAGTCCAGCCTGTCCAGGTCCCTCTGCAGAGCCTTCCTACCCTCGAGCAGATCAACACTCCCGCCCAACTTGGTGTCGTCTGCAAACTTACTGAGGGTGCACTCGATCCCCTCATCCAGATCATCGATAAAGATATTGAACAAGACTGGCCCCAAAACTGAGCCCTGGGGAACACCGTGGTATTTATTATATATTACACCGTGGTATAATGGATGACAGGATAGAGCTGGGAGGTAGCAGCAGGAGTTCAGTAGTCTTCTCTGCCTTCAATTTCCTTCTTTTTTTGTTTTGGGCTGGATCCCAAACAAATGAGGTCCAAACAGGACGGAAATGTTGCTGTGTGGGAGAGTCGGGAATGGGAAAGAGGGAGTGGGGGAGACATTAAAAGACACTGTGGGGGTGCCCACACCTGGGCTGTCCCAAGCTGAGAAGCTCCAGGTGATGGTGGCTGAGCTAAGGCTACCTAGGTGGAGTATAGGCACAGGCAGAGACATGCCATCTACCCATCCTCCTCTGGCCTGTCACAGCTCTGAGGCTTCAGTGGCTTTGCCCCCAGTGACAGTGAACGGGGAGCTCTGTACTGGAGAGTTTGGTGAGCTCCTGGATGTCCTTTGGGCTGGGCCCGAGAAACCTGTTCAGCACCCACTCAGCAAGTACTGTCTGCTGGTCCCTCCACCTGCCTCAGGGCCAGCATTAGGCTTCTCAGTGCTATCTCTGCAGTGTTCCTGTTAAGACCCTGAGTGGGGCAATGGGGCACAGGGGATTTTGGAGCACCAGCAGGTCTTGCTCCCTGACTAGGGCTGATGGTGCATCAGAGGCTCAGGAGCTGAGCTAGCAGCTCTGCCCAAGGACCTGAAATCTAAGTCTGTACAAGTCCTTGGGAAGCGTTGATCCGAGACCAGCTCTACCGTTATGAATGGACTGGTAGCTGAGAAATGTAGTACCAAGCCACTCATCGTGTCCTGGACTCCAGTTGCCCACTGCTTTGACCCTTCTATACTGTCACCGACTTCAGAGAAGTTACTCAGAGAATGAAGTCCTATGACTTTGCATAGGAATATCTGTTACTCTGGAGATGAGCATTTGTTCTTTTATTCACCTCAGGATAGATGCTATACATAAAGGCTGGTACTCCAAGATCTATCTGTGGTGTCTACAAGGCATGCTGTTTTAAGGGAGCCCTTTGTGCCAAGTCAAACCTGGAAGTCTCCTCCTTTTTGATTTTTACCGATGTTAAGTAATGCCCAAGGGGGATTCAAATCACATCAAGCAAAGCTCTGGGCTGAATTCTTGCGATGGTCCATCACTGCTAATTGATAAATGTATTACATAAGCAGGAAAGCCGTGTGGGACAGAGAATGTTCAACATAAGTTGTATAGATAATCCATAAACACTGTCCTGCTGAGAAACAGAACAGAAAACACTGCTGCTTTGGCAATGAAAGATCTGAGGATAACACACCAAATCCTGTAATTAAATGACTTTCAGTGTTCCTAAATGTTATGTTTCATCTAGACTTCCTAAATAGAATTAATTAGAAGCTAATTAAAAGAGCCTCCTGCTTTCTTTCACAGTATCTTTCTGGTATTGACTACAGTGAGTTTATCTATTCACAGAGCACCATGAATCACTCCCCTGTTCAAGAAAAAATTGATTGCTGTTCTAATACTTATTGAACACCTATAACAGATGTTTAAATCTCTACAAGCTTGAGATAATTAAAATAATAAATCCATACTCATTTGACAAGACTGTTAGGAATCAAAGATATGAATAATCTAGTGGAGCTGTGAGACATTATTCTGCCAAGTGTTATGACCATGTTCTTGTGGAAATGTCAAGCCTGATTCTACAGTCCTTATTTAGGCAATGCTCCCATCAGATGTTGTCATGAATAAGGCAGTGCTCAGTAAAGATGCCAGGATCAGGGCTTAGGACTGTATGACAGCAAGGACCTCAAGAGCCTGGCCTTCCACCATAGGGCTAGTACCTCAGCACTTAGCTGTCCTTGCCTATATCTTCTAGGAGAACTGGACACAGATCTCTTCTGTCCTTTTCTTAGCCTACGTTATGCTTCAGTGAATTAATTATTTGTAGTAGTTCGTGGGCACCTGCATTTGCACTTCATAGTGCTTGGCTGCCAAGGTGTGCCTCACAGGCTGGGAAGAGTCACCTTATACCTAGCCTAGGGGCAGAGATGTGGTGAGAGGACACTCAGCTTCCATCTCCTTTCCTTCCTTTGCAGCAACAAACCTACACCTCCTGTTTCATCAGAAGGAGCTGCTGTGGTCTCCAGCCCTCCAGGAGGGAGCTGGCACAGCCCCAAGCTGGGGTGCCGTGCAGAAGAATTCAGGAGTCACTGGGCCCAAGAAAAAGAGGTTGCGCCCCTAAAGCCTGATAATCAGAGCACTCCTAGGACAGGGCCATGGTATGTGGGCCCCTGACCCAAGGCTTTTGTATCATTGACTATTTTGTGTCCAATATCTGAATGGTTCTTGAAACAAGGACTGAAAACCACCTCTTGCTTCTTCCAGCTGAGTACCTGAAGGAGACCCCAAACCAAGGGACACTACCAAGATGCTGAAACTTCTTGACCATGGTGAGGATGTACCTGTATCTCCACGATATCCAGTGCTCTGGGAATCTCTTTCTTTAAGCTTCTGAAAGGAGCTGGGTGCCAAGATCAGCAAAGAAGTACCCGTAGGTTAGCCACGGCCTTGGATAAATCATGAGGTGTAACCCTGACATAGCCTTGCTTGCTTGGCTGGCTATTGGGCCGGTAGCACTGGCGTTGCACGTCATGCTTTATTCCCCAGTGCCAGAACCAGAGGGATATTGATCACTTTCATTACACCAACAAAGTTAGTGAATTGTCTCTCTGGGTACTGAGAATGAAAGCACAGGCAAGACAGAACATTGCACAGGCAGGAAGACGTCTAGCACCTCTGTGTACATGAAAAGAAGTTCCCATGGTGGCTTCTCTACCCAGGGGCTTGAAAGTAGTTGGTTTTAATAATTTTGTGTGAAGCCCATGAAGACACCAGAGTGATATAAATTATTTTCCTGTCCAGCCAGCCACTGACCAACGAGCACATCTAACAGAGCTGACAAAGGCCAGGAGAAACAGACGTCCATGGGGAAGCTGAAAAAATGAAGAGTGATGTTCATCTAAGAGGAACCTCTAACACTGTAACACTGTCTTCGTATAAAAGTTATGAGACTAGAGGTCTTGATTCACATAGTGAGACTCGTATGACAATAACTAGACAAGGAAACAAACAAAAAAACATTTTAAGAAAGATCAGTGTTTGCTTTCATCTCACCACAGTGGTAGCCTTGCGATTAGTTGTGACGTTCTCCTGTTTTCAGACTAGTGAGTATGTTAAACTGTGTTTCCTATATAATTTCTGGCACCATGTCAGCTTCTTCAGATCACTTGAAAGGAGGATCAGTGGGAAGAATGCCACAGCAGAGCTTGGAAAATAACTTTGCAAATCGCTTTCTTGTTTTTCCTCTCCTTCAGCCTTCATGCACTCCTGCAAGAATCCTGGCTGGCAAAGGAGATGCAGCACTGTTAAACTCGAGGCAACGCCAGCCACGCGCTTTATGCGTGGGTCACGCTTTGTGGTGTGAGGTGCTCGCCTCAGTGCTGCAGTTGCACACATCCTTGTTTGGGCCTGCTAAGTCCCTGGTAGCATCGCTGTTGTCCCATGGCTGTTTGCTTTGCTGTGATATTTGTGCTCTCAGGTGCTCTATTTGTGCTGCGATTTGTTTTGGGTTTTTTTTCTTCTTCTTCCCCTGTAGCTCTGTTAGCAAAAGAAATCTACCGGCACTTCAATCATCACAGTTTTTTTTTTTTTCTTCCATGGCAAATATATATAAATAAATAAATCTCTGTCAAGGAAACTCTAATGGTATGCTCCTATGTGGATAATTATTACTTCCCTGTCAGCAAAAGGCTATAAAAATTTTTCTTTTGGGAAAATGCAGTAGAGACTTTTTTCCTGGCAGGCAAATATTGTACAGATGTTCTTCTCTGGATAATACAGCTGAAATGCTCCTTGTAGGATAACCTGACATAAATGCTTCTGTTAGGCTGATTTCTGTGTCACTGAAAGACTGTCGACTGTTTTCCTAGGAGGAAAAAAAGCCTTCTGTGGCTTCCTCCTACTGGGAAAACATTATTCAGGCACCTGGTTCTGTCAGGAAAATACAAATTAAAAAATGCTATTTTTTTCCCTTTAAATGCATCAGAGTCTTGGTTCAGAAAAGCTGTTAAACACATGCTTAAATCTGTCTGTATTACAGGGACAGATTCTTACCTGCTCAGCTGTTGACTAGCTGCACAGCAGGGATTGCTCAGCTAACCAGTTTCTTTAGAGCCGTGAGTACAAATTCACAAGCGAAGTGGAAGATTTCCTAGCTGAGTGGAATGATTTGCTGCTAGAGCCGTGGTTTAGCTGACGCCGGCAGCACTT
This sequence comes from Aptenodytes forsteri, assembly GCF_000699145.1. Lineage (NCBI taxonomy): Eukaryota > Metazoa > Chordata > Aves > Sphenisciformes > Spheniscidae > Aptenodytes > Aptenodytes forsteri. The sequence continues at coordinate 3,750,959 of NW_008794951.1, forward strand.
TCAGCTGGCTTGGCTGGATGGACTTTTTCCTGGAAACAGCTGTCTTGCATTGAATCATCCCAGGCAAGTTATCTGAGGGAAACATCACCTTCTGGAGTGTCTGTGGTGGGGGACGATAGAAAGGCAAACCTTGCCATGTTGTAAACCTTCCTATTTTCTGTCCCCAGCTGCAGCTGGATGGTGCTGCAATGCCCAGCCCTAAGCCCCCATGCTTAGGAGTGTCTGGAGGAAATTGCAGATGGCAGGCGTCTCTTTATTCTGTGATGCCCCTGTGTAAACACTGTACTTTTGGGTGGGGGGTGGTTACCTGTCTCTCTCTTTAAACATGAACTGCAGCTGACTTAGTTGCCTTGTGTCAGGCATCACAGGAGCCAGGAAGAGAGTGGTCCAGAAGAGAGCACGTTGGTCCAAGGCAGTGTGCCTGTGCATGGTGGCTGCCGTCTCTGATGCTTCTTTCTGAGCCTGGTTTTGTCTAAATTGTAGAAATATATTTCAGAAGGTGGTATGTTTTTGGGTTTTTTTAATTCTTCTCTGCCAACCCTTTTTTGTCACTGGGGGTGGGGAATGGAGAGATTGCTTTGGGCATTTCAGATACTTCTGACTATCAGCTATATAATGAAAGTGTTTGAGATTAAAGAGTAGACCTTAATTGCTGACATGAATCGACGTGCTGCACGTGATGTGTGTGCAGGAGAAAGAGAGAGCTACTCAAGAAAATTACTGCTTTTCACCCTCTTAATTACTGCTGCTCTGAGGTCTAGGCTGAGGTCTAAGTGCTGTTTCTCAGCTGCTTTGTGTCCAAGACAGAGTAAAATGGTTCTGAGAATTAAGAGGAAATGGAAAATGATTTGTAGTTCAGACAGGTCTAACTTGGTCTCATTCCTTTCTGTCAGTCTGTCCCCTCCTTGTGAACTACCAGTGGAGTCACGCATGCAGATGGGTGGTGGCATCTCTGCTCTCACAACGGAGCTGAACAGCAGCGGCTGCTCTGGGGAGATTGCTGCAGAGCTGGACTGAGCAAATTTGACGTTTTTTTCTGTAGGACAAAGACTTGGATGTGACTTTGTGAAAACTGCTGTCAAAGGTGCTCTGCCTCAGCCATGTGTCCTGGTGCTCAGTGAAAGTAGTGGTTGCCCCAGAGGAAAGTTAAAACATGCTGCCTGCTCTCTTCACCATGGAGCAAGAATAGTGTGAGGAAATTGGGCAAATGTTAAAGCCAGTGGCGCTCACCTAAGGCAAAATTAACACACCCTGAATGAGCAATTTCCTGGAAAAGCAGACAAAACAATGGCCTGTTTAAAGGAATTGGACCCACTGCATGGATCTCGTCGTGTAACAAAGATATTTCCCTGTCCTCTCATATAATTTTTTGTTAGTTGGTTCAGAGAGGGGGAGGAAGTGCTGAAATGGTGATCTTTGAGCAAAAGCACAAGCTGGAGTGAAGTGCCCAGAATTAGGCAGAGGGCATTTGACTGAGCAGAGCAGGCAGGATTCCTGAGGCTGCTGAGCACAGCAGTGCGGTGAAGACAATAATGTGCTTGAAAATGAAGTGGAAAAATTAGCCTTTAAAGAAGCAGCATGCTAGGGAGAGTGAGGGAGGTTGATGAAGTCACATTGCTTTTATATGAGTATAAGGAAATAAAATCCTCAGAGGCACTGGTTTTGCAGGGACGAAGAGGCTGATGAAGCAAATGCTGTGGAGGGAAAATACACTGTTGGTGCAAAACATCAGTATGGGTTTGAGAGTGACCATGGCTAAGAGGAAGCACAAGGATGCCTGATGGGCACAGGGACTGGGAACAGGACGTGGGAATTCCAGTTTGCGGACTCTTGCTCCACCCCCAAAGCTTTGAATGAATATAAACTTATTCCAGTCTTTTACGCCCTCCCCTTGTGAGATCTGTCTTCTCTCTCTGCCTTTCTCATGAGGAATACCTGCCTGCAGACCAGTACAGAGTTTATCTATGAATCCCTGACAACGTAGCATCTTTACTGGATTAACCTCCCCCAAACCAGCAGTGACATATGGGAGACTGCCTCGTCCCCTCCAACTCATTTGAGCTGTTATAAATGAGTAAAGCTGTACTTGGAGGAGAGAGAAAAATACCTCCTAAATTTTAAGCAAAGCAAAAGATTTCTGCAAGGTTTAAGCCATTATTCCTTTGATGGGAAGTCACAACTAGGAGTTGTTCAGGCACCGGGGGATGTATTTAAAGTACAGCTCTGCACAGGGTAGTGTGAAAGAGGCCTGCTAGCCTTACTATTTCTCTTCCTCTATTATTGAGAAATGTTTGCTTACAGAGCAAGAAGAGCACTCTGACTGTCTGCCCAGCCTGATACCCTGACCACCAAACTGCAGGGTCATGTCCCTCTTGCTTGTGTGTGACAACCCCCTTTTCAGAGCTAGGCTCGCACTTGAAATAAACTTCCTCAAGGTAATTGTAGTTCATAACTTGGTTTTGGAAGAAGCTTTCAGTATCCACATATTTCTTTCCAGCAGTAGATGGCAGCAATTTTCTTAGTCCTAATCTGATAAGATCTGTATGTTAATTACTGTAAATTAATGTATTTTAAAAGGTAAAGGCTTCAGTTGCCCTTTTCAGCAGTCATTATTAACTAAGATGTCATGCCTGTTGTCCTCCAGTTAGTCCAGTGCTGGGCAACAGCAGAGACCAGTGCCTGAGCCTGCCCGTCCTGTGCTTGTCTTCTGAAAAGCCCAGCCAGCACCCGGGATGCTCGCTGCTGCAGCCTCTCTGCTGGCGAGGCAGCGTGGGACCAATAGCCAGGCAAGCTGGCCCCCTGGGCTCTCAGCCGTCGGGGGTGCCACCAGGCACCAGCAAAAGGTAGACCAGCCTCCAGCTCTTCTGGTGTTATACCAGCTCTTCTGTTTGGGGATAACACAGGTGTGGGAAAACATGTGGGCCCACATCCTCGCCTTCAGCTAGGAGGGGAAGTAAATAGCTTGGCAAATAATGAAGTACAAAAACCCTATGATGAATGACTAGTTAAACAAAGTCTGAAGAAAAAGAAAAGAGCAGAAATGATCTGGCTCAGAAATGATCAATCTGTGTGTATTACTCTAAGCTGACTTTTCCCCCTTGTACATGCTGTACATGTATTTCCAGAAGATGGTCATTAAGAGACTAATTTTTAAATGAAATGTTCGTGATCAGTATAAAAGTTTGCAACAGGAGATAGAAAATGTGAGAAATAAATTGAGCAATATTACTATATGAATCTAAACCATAATGCCTCCTGTTATGTGTGCATAGAAATAATGATGTTGAAATTAGGGAAGCTTCATCAACTTTAAATGAATAACTGATCTCCAGTGGACAGAGAGAAAACTGATTTTAATGATTGTTTTAAACTTACATCTGGTGTAATAAATGTTTAATGCATTTATTCTAAAACAGAATTAACTGCAGTGCCATGTCTTATTCATGGCATAAGCACTGCTTCTATTCAGCAGTTTCTCTATCTTTTCTCTCTCCCAAAGTCTACAGTAAGTTGGGATTTTTAAAGTTGATGATCCATTTCAGAATGTCTGATAAATATACCCCCTACTACTGCTTTTGATGATGTCTCTGGTTGATTTGGCTGTCATGTGAAATGCAAGTGCAAGGCCAAGAATCAGACAAATATATAATTGGGTAATTGTATTAAAACCATATTAAGCTCTGTTCACCCTGAAACATTGCAGGAATTACGACCTGCAGCTTTGCAGTCACCTGTGTTCCATTTGTGGTTGTGTATTAGGAACCCACACACTATTTCACATTTAAAAATGTGCCTGTGGTATAATACAGGCAGGTGAAGGAGACTGACCTGCCCAAAATCAGAGAGAGAATTAGAAAGGGATGGGCAGGGGGGAAGAGAAGGATCCTTGAATAACCTGGGCACTGTCACCATCACAATCATTGCGGACAGCTGACCTATGTAGCAAGGGAGATAAAACCTTTTCCTTAATCATTAAAGGAAATCAGGTGTAAGATGTGAGCTTGTGGGAACTGATAAAAATGCTCTTGCCTGCATCTTGGATAAGTGACTAGTTCTAATATAATGCCCTTAATCAAAGAAAAACAATCAAGGGCTGGCTACTGTCCTCTAATGCCTCAAGGAGCGCCTCCATCACTGTTTTTGCTCTTTTACTCTGGCTGCTTTTACGTTCTCCCAAGTGTACTCAAAGAGGGTGAGAACGCTCGTGGGACTGGACATTCCTTGATGAAGCTGTTGGTCTACTTCCAAGTGCTCCTTTTGACCTTGCCCTGTTTCCCCTGCTAAAAAGGTCACGTACACAGCGAGCAGAGCTGTTGTAGAGCCACCTTTATGTCTATATAGCAAACATCCTGCCTTTTCCTGTGGTAACAGGGCTATTTCACAGCAAACTGTTCCCAGCAGAGAAATGCAGGCAAACAAATATGCCTGTCCATTTCCAGGAGCTCTCGCAGATGCTCCAGCTTAGAGCAGGGAGGTGAGCAGGAGGCAGCCCCTGCAGCACAGGGCAAAGGGGCTCGTTTAGGAGGAGGTGGCTGGGAGGATGCAGAGCAGGGACCGTCTGCCAGGTGGGAGGTGAGGGATGAGCTCAGGCACTGAAATGGCTTGTCCTGGCACTCGTACACAGCTGGTGTGAGCAGAAAGCAGCAGAGGTTGTGAGGACCAGGTTGTTGTGTCCAAGTAATTTAGATACTTTGATTTTCTCCTAAGAGAGATTTAGACTTTTTATTTATCTGCTTGATGCTTCTGAAATGTTCTCTCCCTGACAACATTACCAATATGGGCACTTGCATTTTCTGGAAACAGGCCATTTAATACCTAATACATTCTCCCCGGGGCCTGGATTGGAGTGATTTTGAAACGTTTCATGCTTTAAAGTGACTGCTACATGTGAGTATGGGGTCTGTGCTTGTCTTCTCCATGACTGCTGAGCAGGCAGGTTCCTCCCTGGAGTCCTAAGCTTTTCTGCCCCTCGCTACTACCAGCACTGTAGTTCTTTGGTACGTGATGGCCTAGTGCTGTTTTTTGACCATGTGCAGACGTAGATGCTGTGAAGGGTTTGTTTGTAGCTTCGTGGTAAAGGTTGCGTGGGGATCTGTGACAGCAGGGACCAGCTCCCTTTGTGGGGGATGAAATGTAGGTGCTCTCGTTATCAAACATGCACCACACTCTTACTGAGCACAGGCTGCATCTGCTGGGAAGCTGAAAGGCAATGAGTTTGCATTAGACAAGTAAACTTGCAATATGAATTCTCCCTCTCCGAGATCCCTATATCCCTCGTGATGCAGTCCTTTGAGCAAGGACTGTCATGTACTACATGGCTGTGTAGCTTATCACAATAGGACTCTGGCTCGGCTGATGCCTCTAGATATCAGCATGAAATAAATATTAATAACATGGGAGCCTCTCTGCTTACTATAGTTCTGTTTCAGGCCTCCTTTGCAGCCGGAGAAATGGATGCAAAATCATCTTCTCCTTTCAAATAAGGCTAGAGCTGAAAGTGAAATGGGGCCAAAAAGGGCAGCTGAAATAATTACAGGCATAAGGGGACTTTCATTTGAGACAATGTTAGGCAAGATAAAACCCGCTTAATTCTAAGAGCAGACTAATAAACAGGAGTGTGACAGAAGGATGTATAATAATGAGTGGCACAGAGCAGGTCAGCAGGGTTATTCCTCACTGTGTGTTTGCAGTATACAAAAGGGATGCTCAATGAAACCCAAAGGTGACAAGCTTGAAACGGATAATGAATTCTTTTTATACTGTGCAAAGTTTAACCTGTAGATCTCAATTCCACAAGATCCTGTGTTGCTATGAGATACACTTAGATACAAAACTGGTGAGGATTTTACATGCCACACTTATTAGATCTAGTTGGTTCATTTAAAACAACTTAACTTCATGTTTTAGCCAGAAATCAGAGGAGGCTGTGTTTCAGAAGCAGGCAACTTCCTTCAAAAATCTTATAAAACATAAAGTGAAGACTATACCAAGAACAACATTTAGCTTTCAAAACTATATGTCTTTCCCTTATGCGTGCTAAGAGGTGCTAAGCAGGGTAAAGGTTGATGAGGCTTGTTAAACCGTGTGCTCTGAATTGACTGTGCAGGCTCAGAAATACTGAATTTGCAATTATTTTTTATACTTTCCTCGGAATCAGCTAGCTTAAGAAAGCAATCTCCCTGTTTTATTCTGATATAGCAAATGTTTTACTCTCTTTATCAGAGGAGATTTTGCCTATCTAATGGAGAGCATATTTGACTTTGTATTTGGGATACAGATGATGAAATTCTGATTCCTCAGGCAAAAAAGAACCTGCCTTTCCTCTAGTTCTGCTCACTTGATGGAGTTGCCAAAACTCACCCTTTCCCCTGCTGGAAAGGGAGCCAACTGGAAAATCTGTGCTGAATGCAAACGTACTGTACTAGGGTTTTTGGGTTTTTTTGTTTTTGTTTTTTTGCTTTTATGATTGTTGTTGCACTTGATGTTTATTTTTGCTTTCTAGTTACTTGCTATCAGATTCTCACCACTGGAACAAAAGTGATGGAAATATTTAATGCATGACATTATTTATCTTTGGATATTAGTGGAAGTAGGATAAATGACTGCAGATTTTACTTTGTTCTAAAATTGATTACATCTCTTGCATGCTTCATATTATCTGGGGGGATTTCAGTCACGCATATGATTTAGTTATCTTATGGCACTGAGTCGTACCTGCGGCTCTGGAGCCTGAGAGAATTGGGTAGGTTTAGTGCTAACCAGGCAGAGTAAGGATGAATTCCATATAGATGGAGAAAAGTAGGTCGAGCTACTTGATGCAATTTGCATTGACTCCTACAAACCCAGGGCTAGATTCTGATTTTGGTTACATTAGCACTGACTCCACTCAATAGTTACCAAGGAAATAGCCAGGCCTACCAGGTATATTCATATAGGCAGACAAAAACTGTTGCTTCCTTTTGGCCTATTGATTTGGATGATGATTATCACATGTTCAGCAACATGGATTACCAGACATGGACATCCTGGACAGATGGCCACTGTGCATGTTAAGCAACGCTGTAGCTCAGATAACTGTGCTGCATGCATTCGCTATGTCCCGTGTGGGATATTGTCAACATACTGCTTTGGACTGCCACTGTGGGCAGATCTGGACTACAGTCTGATTGAAAGCCCTCCTGTATCAATAGCACTCCAGCAATGCAACTGAGCTCTGAATCTGGCCGTTTCTAAAGGTACCTTTGGTGTTTGATAATGTTGATAGGCAATTCCTCATTGCACTGAAAAGCAGAATTGATGGCTGTCTTCTTACACGTGCAGGATCTGATTTGCCAGGAACATAGCCAGTAGTTCAAGGGAAGTGATTATCCTTTTCTGCTCAGCACTTGTTGGATGGCATTTTGAACACTGTGTCCAGTTTTGGGCCCTCCAGTTCAAGAAAGACGTCAATAAACTGTAGTGAGTTTAGCAGAGGGCCCCCAAGATGCCTGGGAGCTGGAGCACTTGCTCTGTAGTGAAAGGCTGAGGGAGCCAGGCTTGCTCAACCTGAAAAGAGGCGGCTTTGGGGAGACCCGATAGCAGCCTCTCAGTACCTGTGAGGAAGCATCAAGGAGACAGAGCCAGGCTCTTCACAGTGTTGTGTGGTGGAAGGATGAGAGACAGTGGGCATAACTTCAAATAAGAGTGGATATAAGGGAAGCTTTTTTCCCCCATGAAGACAGTGAAGCTGTAAAACAGGGGCCCAGGGAGGTTGTGCACTCTCTATCCCTGGAGTTTTTCAAGACCCAATGGGATCTTGAAAGCACTGAGTAAACTGGTCTGATCTCATGGCTGACCCCGCTTTGAGCAGGGGGTTGGACTAGAGACCTCCTGAAGTCACTTCTAGCCTGAATTATCCTATGGTCCTAAGCAATTTACATTCCTGTAGGGTCTCCAACCCCTGGGGAGTCTGTGTCACAGTGGGCCAGGCTGTGCTCAGTGGAGGGCTGGAATCTGGTCCTGTCCAGAGGATCTTTGGCATTTGTAGCTTGGTGTGAGCTGCTTACGTCTCAGAAGCCTCTGGTCTCATATCTGTGGTGTCGCTAAAACACCAGCTAGTGTGTGAGAAGAAAGGCTGTACATCCTGACCATATGTTGCATAAAGCTTATTCCTAAATCTTCTTTCTGGGCTGCATCTTACACTGGGGGTCAGAACCATTAACACATCTGGTGAATTTTTCCCTGGAGTGTTTGGTACTAAATTATTTCCAGTCACGTAACACCTTTGTGGCTGAGAAGATGCAAATAATGATCCAGAGATATTCACTGTAAGCTAGCAGTTTATTTAGCTTCATCCCTTTAATAAAATTAAATCTGAGATGATGATCACTGATCACTGCACAGCTTCACAGGAATGCCTGGGCACTTGACAAGGTAAAAAGTTTATTTTCTCAGACAGGGTTTGGACGGATACAATAAAACTGTCTATCTCTGGAGATTTCTGATGCAATCACTGAAATCCGTGTGTAAACCAGCAAAGAATCTGGTCCTCCAGTTTATTTTGAGTGAGGAACTCTAGCTGCAATACTAGTGGAGTGCTTACTTCTAAAGCTATTGTAGAGCTAAATTTTGGTCAATGAGACTCCTTCAGTCCCATAGAGACCTTTGAACAGAAAGTTATTTTATTTTTCATAGCTTTTTTTTTCCCTTTCGTAAGGGGGAAATATTCCCACAGGTGCTTAGGAAAATAAAACAAGAACCAGATGAAGAGGAGGAAGGTGAAATGCCAAATGTCTCAACCAATCCTGCTTAGTTCCAAACATGGGCATCTATTGAATACAGAAGGCAACAGAAATAACTCTGGTGTTTGTTTTACAATCAGCGAGTTTACACAGAGGACCAGCAGGGGAATTCAGTGTGCTGGCGTTGTTGGCCATTTTAATTTTCAAATGCAGCTGAACAATCAATTTTGATCATCAGTCTCACTAACATTCTTACTAAATACAAATCAAGTCATTCAAAGGACTTGGGTTTGCATCTAATTATTAAAATCACTGAATTGGAAACCACTTTTCACTCCCAGTTTTGAACCTTTTGCTACACGTGAGTCATGTCACCCAAAATAGCCATCCCACAGAGTATTCATCTAATCCATCTGGTGGTGCAAATAGCTGAGGGACTCAAAATAACAAGAAAATTGTTTACTTTTCTAAATAGGATATGGAATGACTTTCTTGCCTCTTTACAGTAGCTCAAACATTTACATAAACTTATTAAGCTGCTTAGAGAGAGGATTGTTTGTCCAGGTAATGCTTCTTTCAGTAAGTTAAGCTGCAAGGAAAGCAGGTGCTTGACTTCATGGAATTTGGGGGATTCTGGAGAAATTGCCTCTGGGAGAAATTTAAATAAATTAATGGAGAGCTTCTGATTTCCTTCCTTCTCTGTCTTTATTTTGAGCAAGTTACTCCCTCTCTATGCAGATGGGTCTGTGCAACTCTCATAAGGAAGTAATTTAATTATGTAAAGCTGCTCCAGGTAAATATTATTTACAGATGGCTGAAAAATTTTGAATTGTACTCATTTGCCAAGAATAACCTCCCTCTTTTCACTCTTGGCGGAGGGGTGTTTTTAGTCGCCATCAAGGTAAGCTGCAGATTGTATACTCCTGTCTGCGCCTTTTTACCCATTTTGACTGTTTTCTTTCTTTGTGATTTTTAAATGGTAACCCTGCAGGCGCTGTGCACGTAATTGAAGTAAGCAATCTGCTTGTTTATCCCTGTTTTGCATTAATTAGGTATGTGCAATCTAAATTTCCTACTGAAAAACATGAGATGACATGCTACGGGGCCAAATCTGCTTTCTCTCACAAGGCTGAACTGCCAGTGTTGGAGATGATGTCTCCAGAGCAGGGGCACAGCAGTGTTTGTAGCCATCTCAGCTTGGGCTGGACAGCGAGCGGAAGGCGAACAAGTCGCACTGGAAGAGATTGGAGGAGTAACACGAGAGGCCCCTACCCTCGGCAGCGCCTGGGTAAGCCTACATGTCCTTCGGGTTTGCTGCAGGCTGGATGCACTGGTAGGTGAATGCACGTCCACAGGACATCGTGAAGCCATGGCGTTGTCCCTGGGCAGTGTGAAATGGTGCTCCAGGAATTTTACCCCCTGCCTGAGCCGGGCTCACAGCTGCGTTGATGTGGGTCCCGGATGCTTTTCTGTAGCCAGATTTCTTTTTTCCTACTTTGTTCACTGTTGACCTAGTGGCTCAAATCTTCACTTTTATAAATAACCAAGGTGCAACCCCTAACCTGAATAGTTGCTTCTGACGTATGGCAGCACAGGTAAGGCCTAAAGGTACTGCTATTTGGTAAGGCATCTCTGTGGTCCCCAGAGACAATTTTATTCAGAAATGGCCCAGCTCTGCAGTGGCCACATATTCAAAATGGGCTAGTGATCAGCTGTCAGGTTCAGCCAAGAACTGAAGAATCTGCCAAAAGTGAACTTCCTAAGAAGAAATCAAAGAGATCTTGTGCTGGTTTTGGCTGGGGTAGAGTTAATGTTCTTCACAGCAGCTAGTATGGGGCTGTGTTTTGGATTTGTGCTGGAAACAGCGCTGATAACACAGGGATGTTTTCGTTGTTGCTGAGCAGGGCTGACACAGAGTCAAGGCCTTTTCTGCCCCTCACCCCACCCCACCAGCGAGTAGGCTGGGGGTGCACAAGAAGTTGGGAGGGGACACAGCCGGGACAGCTGACCCCAACTGACCCAAGGGATATTCCACACCATATGACGTCATGCTCAGCACGTAAAGCTGGGGGAAGAAGAAGGAAGGGGGGACGTT